>NC_136274.1:2558117-2719277 GCF_964187855.1 Myxine glutinosa
GGTCTCTAGGTTACACAGGCCATTACTCTCTAGGTTACATAGGCCATTGCTCTCTAGGTTACATAGGCCATTGCTCTCTATGTTACACAGGCCATTGCTCTCGAGGTTACATAGGCCATTGGTCTTTAGGTTACACAGGCCTGTATCTGAATCCAAATTGATGATCAGAGATCAAGCCATTGGAGAAGAGGAAGGATTTGATTTCCGAAGCAATGATGGATTCCATGACTTTGCTGATAATTGGGAGAAGGCTGATTGGTCTGTAGTTGCAAGGATCTGTTTTTGCACCTTTTTTGTGTAAAGCGGTAATGTTTGCTGATTTCCAAGATACTGGCAGATGACCTTGAGCAAAAGAGAGGGTGAAAAGAACAGAGAGAGGGTGACATAGAGCAGCAGAGCAGGATTCTAGGACCCGTGGGCTGATGCCGTCTGGTCCAGTTGCAGAATCAGAGTAGAGCTTTGACAAAAACTTCTCCACCTTGTCAGGAGAGAAGGACACAGAGTCCAGGAGCAGTTGGGTTCGACTGGGTAAGGTGGGAACAGAGAGAGATGGTTTGGGACACAAGATTTTGAAGCAAACAGAGTTGAGCCATTCGGTTTTGTGATGTGCGGTGTCAACTGCGTAGCTATTTGAGGTAAGGGAGGGGATGGAGGGGGAACAAACACCAGAAACGGATTTGACAAGATGCCACCAGGATTTGGAGGAAGGAGACAAGTTTGAGAGTTTAGTCTTGAGTGTGGAGAGATCGTGCTTCCTGGCACTCCTGAGGGTAGACACACACTTGTTCCGAGCTTGGTGGAAGGAACTGAGATTGCCTTCAGTTGGATTTGCCTTCCAGGAGGCAAAGGCAAGTTGTTTCAGGGCAACTGCCTTACCACAAGATTCAGTGTACCATGGACGGGAGGAAGGGTAAGAGAACTGAAGACAGGATGGGATAAATCTGTGCATGAGAGAGATCAGTTTGCTTTGGAAGAATTCCCAGGAAGAATTGATGTCAGAGGCAGTGGAGATGGGAGACCAGTCCAGATGATTGTGGCTGCTTGCAGACTGTGCCAGTCAGCCTGAGTGAAATGCCAGACTCTTGAACGCTGAGGAGGCTCTCTGAGAATGGCCAGAGAGATGTCCACTTTAACAAGCACATGATCAGAAGAACCGATTGGAGCAGAAGAAGAGCAGCAGACATTTGCAGGGAAGTTTGTCATAACCAAGTCTGGAAGAGAAGATACTCCATTGACTGATGTCTGGGTCGGGAAATTGACAGATTGTGTCAGTCCCAATGAGTAGCTTTAGTCCTTTGCTGAGGTGCCATGACTGGTGAGAGAGGAACCCACACCCAGCCAGCTGGCATGATGACAGCTGAAGTCGCCACATATTTGGAAGAGAGAGTTGGGATGAGTGGATAGAAGTTGGTCCATGTTGTCAGACAGTGAAATGTAAATGGACTCATCACTGTTTGGAGGATGGTACAGAACACATATGAACAAAAGGTGGGAGCGGAGAGGAAGCCGTAGCCAGAGGTACTCCTGGAGGTGAGGTGGAGAGAGGGCAGTGCAAAGAGAGTGAGGAAGAGAGTTTTTGATAAAGATAGCAACCCCACCACCAGGACGAGGCTCAGGTCTATCCTACCGGAGGAGCGAGTAACCAGGAAGAGATATTAAGGACTCAGAGACATCTTGAAGGAGGAAAGTTTCTGTTAAGCAGATCAAGTCTGGATTGTCTTAGCAACCTGAATGGAGAGATCAATCAGGTTTGAGCGAAGGCCCCGGATGTTTGAGGTCGATACCGTTAATGAAGAGAGAGGGGGAGCATCGGGTGCAGGACAGGGGAGGGGAGGGGTAGGGTCAGATGAAGGATGAGAGGTGGAGGTACGTAGAGCTGTGATAGTGTGTCAGAAATTACAGAAGAGTTTCAAGAAAGGGAATGATGAGGACGAAAGGTTTGATGGTGATGGGATGAGGGACAGTGAGGTGTTGTTTGAGGGGGCGCAGAGGAAAGTAGAAGGTTGGGGGAGGTGGAGGTATGAGATAGAAGGGAGACGAAGTGGGGAGGAGGCAGCTTTGAGGAGGAGGGGGGCGGGGGGAGAATTGGAGAGGGATGGTAGGGGGGGGTGAGATTTGAAGGGGAGGGGTTGGGGGGGAGTTTTTAAGGGGAGGGGTTAGGGGGGAGTTTAGGAGGGGAGGGGCAAGAGGGAGTTTAGGAGCGGAGGAGCAAGGGGGGAGTTTAGAAAGTGAATGATTAATGAAAGACGAACATTTGTAACAAATTGGGTTTATTGTGATTTTCAAGTTAGCATCCGTTTAAGAACGATGGAGGAGGGGTGGAATGAATGTGAATTTCGAGCATGTAGTGATTTAGAATTATAAGAGATTGAATATTTTTTTGAAGTGGAATGAGTTGGAGAGGAAAATGAAAAAAGCCTTTTAAATAGGAAGAAAAACAGTGTGTTGTAATGTACCACTGAATAAAACACTGCAGGGGAAATTTTAAACATAATTTAAACAGAACTGTGAAGAACGATCTAATATTCACAAAAATACCAATGGAGAGTGGGAGCTTCGAGGGACAACCACGAGCCACATGAACTGGGCAAAAGGTGTCAGCAAAAGGAACAGGGCAGAACAGATCTGGGGAATGGCGTGAAAATGGGGGTGAAATGGGGGTGAAACACATGGTCGAAGAACGAACGAATGAAAAGAACAAAGGAAATGTTTTTTTTGTTTGTTTGTTTGTTTTAGTTAAGAATTTAAACAAGGAAGTATGGGGTGAAAAGCCTGGGCAAAAACTGAGAGAACGAGGGTAGAAGGACCACAATCGACCACTGAGAGAAAACAAAGCCTCAAGGTAGAAGCTTCAAGAACTAGGGCGCAAAATAACGTGGCACGAAATACTCGACGATTTTATACAGGTATGAAAGAATAACACCGATAATCTTCCTAAGGACGCACTGTAGGTACACACACGTAAGATAAATACAGTTTCGACAAAAATACAATTGTGAACAATCACCTAACTTCGAGCGTGCGTGAAGACAGCTTCGAAAAACCGTGACCTCCCCCGTGACTTGAAAATCACAATAAACCCTGCTTGTCATAAATGTTCGTTTTTCATTAATCATCCACTTTCTAAACTCCACCCTTGCACCTCCCCTCCTAAACTCCCCCCTCACCCCTCCCCTTAAAAACTCCAGACTTGATCTCCTTAATCCAGACTTGATCTGCTAAACAGAAACTTTCCTCCTTCAAGATGTCTCTGATTCCTTAATATCTCTTCCTGGTTACTCCCTCCTCCGGTATGATAGACCTGAGCCTCGTCCTGGTGGTGGGGTTGCTATCTTTATCAAAAACTCTCTTCCTCACTCTCCTTGCACTGCCCTCTCTCCACCTCTCCCCCAGCAGTACTTCTGGCTACGGTTTCCTCTCCGCGCCCACCTTTTGTTCATATGTGTTCTGTTTCGTCCTCCAAACAGTGATGACTCCATTTACATTTCGCTGTCTGACAACATGGACCAACTTCTATCAACTCATCCCAACTCTCTCTTCCTCATATGTGGAGACTTCAACTGTCATCATGCCAGCTGGCTGGGTGTGGTTTCCTCTCTCACCAGCCATGGCTCCTCAGCAAAGGACTTCTGTGACTCATTGGGACTGACACAATCTGTCAATTTCCCGACCCGGATCTTAGTCAATGGAGTATCTTCTCTTCTAGACTTGTTATGGCAAACTGCCCTGCAAATGTCTGCTGCTCTTCTTCTGCTCCAATCGGTTCTTCTGATCATGTGCTTGTTAAAGTGGACATCTCTCTGGCCATTCTCAGAGAGCCTCCTCAGTGTCGACGAGTCTGGCATTTCACTCAGGCCGACTGGCACGGGCTGCAAGCAGCCATCAATCATCTGGACTGGTCTCCCATCTCTACTGCCTCAGACATCAATTCTTCCTGGGAAGTCTTCCAAAGCAAACTGCTCTCTCTCTCTCTCTCTCTCATGCACAGATTTATCCCATCTCGTCTTCAGTTGTCTTACCCTTCCTCCCGTCCATGGTACACTTTATCTTGTGGTGAGGCAGTTGCCCTGAAACAACTTGCCTTTGCCTCTTGGAAGGCTAATCCTACTGAAGGCAATCTCAGTTCCTTCCACCAAGCTTGGAACAAGTGTGTGTCTACCCTCAGGAGTGCCAGGATGCATGATCTCTCCACACTCAAGAATGAACTCTCAAACCTGTCTCCTTCCTCCAAATCCTGGTGGCATCTAATGCAAGACGTTTCTGGTGTTTGTTCCCCCTCCATCCCCTACCTCAACTCAAATGTCTACACAGTTGACACCGCACATGACAAAGCCGAATGCCTCAACTCTGTGTTTGCCTCAAAATCCTGTGTCCCAAACCCATCTCTCTCTGTTCCCACCCTACCCAGTCGAACCCAACTGCTCCTGGATTCTGTGTCCTTCTCTCCTGACAAGGTGGATACGTTTTTGTCAAACCTAGACTCTGATTCAGCAACTGGACAAGACGGCATCAGCCAACGGGTCCTAAAATCCTGCTCTGCCGCTCTATCTCACACTCTCTCTGTTCTTATCACCCCCTCTTTTGATCAAGGTCATCTGCCAGCATCTTGGAGATCAGCTAACATTACCACTTTACACAAAAAAGGTGCAAAGACAGATCCTTGCAACTACAGACCAATCAGCCTGCTCCCAATTATCAGCAGTCATGGAATCCATCATTGCTTCAGATATCAAATCCTTCCTCTTCTCCAATGGCTTGATCTCCGATCATCAATTTGGATTCAGACCAGGTCATTCTACCCTGGACATGCTGCTTCTGCTGTCTCAACAATGGATGGAGGTCCTCAACCCCAAACAGGAAATCAGAGATGTCTCCCTTGACATATCTCGTGCCTTCGATATGGTCTGGCACCCAGCTCTGCTCACCAAACTCTCCTATGGTATCCATGGAAATCTTCACGCATGGCTCGCGGACTCCCTTTCTGGTCGCAGTCAACGTGTGGCCCTGAATGGATTTCTCTCATCTCCCCTTCCGGTTCAGGCTGCAGTTCCCCAAGGCAGTATTCTGGGCCCTGTGCTTTTTCTGGTCTTCATCAATGATCTCTCCGACTCTCTGGAAAATCCTCTCTATCTCTTTGCTGATGACTCCACTCTCTGCTGCTCCATTCCTCATCCCTCAGATCGGCAGTGTGCAGCCTCCTCACTCTCTGCAGACCTTGACAAAATCACAAACTGGTCAAACAAGTGGAACATGTCTTTCAATGCTAACAAATCTCAAACTCTCACTACGTCTCTCTGAATAGACCGACTGGAAAACCCTCCCATCTACTTTCTCAACAATCCTCTCAAGGAAGTTTCGTCACTCAAGCTTTTGGGTATCACTATCTACCATGATCTTTCCTTGGAAAACCACTTTTCCAAGCTGGCCTCCAAAGCCAGTCGGGGCATCCTTTGTCATGCAAAGTCCTTCCTTGGCACTTTAGAGCTCCTCACCACATACATAGCTTTCATCCGCAGCTCAATGGAATACTGTTCCCCCCTCTGGGTTCGGTGCTCCTGCCTCACACCTAGCTCGTCTTCACGTTGTTGAAACCAAAGCTTTCAGAATCATTGGAATCTCCCGTGATGAAGCTGATTCTGAGGGCCTTTCACTCTCTCTCACTGCAGGCAGGTTAGTGGTCTTTCTGTCTTCTATCGACTCCTATCTGGCCTAGCTCTCCTGCTTTGTCTGTGCTTTGTCCACCAAATATTCCTTCAGGATGCACAAAAACTGCCAGCAAACCTCTTCTGGCAAAACTGCCAAAATCAAGACTCTCTGTTCACCTTCACTATTTCAATCCTCCTTTCTCCCACCTCCGGAACAATCTCCCACACCCTGTTCAATCTCACTCCTCCCTCCAGGTCTTTAAAACCTGGGACAGGTCAATCAGCCACAATTTACACTGATTCTGCTTATGCATGGGGAGTCGCACACGACACAGGCAAAATATGGGAGATGAGAGGGTTTCTCACTTCCACGGTTTCACCGGTAAAGCATGGTAACCTAATTGCAGCATTACTCCAGGCTATACAAAAACCCAGTGCGCTTGCGATTGTAAAGTGGAAGGCACATTCTTGCCAGCAGGAGTCACTAGTCTCCCAAGGTAACAAACGGGCTGATCAGGCAACCAAGGCGGCCACCCAAGAACAAGTCATTCTCACCTGTCCCCTGCACATTGCCCCATTGACAGCAAAAAAGTTGAATCCTCTGTCGGTACAGGACGTCATCAACCTACAGGCGGCATTTGAAAACAGGGACATGCTAGGATGGCTGAAACAGGGGTGCACCCAACAGGACAACGATGTATGGATTGATGGGCAGGGGCGAATGGTAGCACCAAAAGCATTACTTCCATGGCTTGTACGTGTGGCACATAATAATGTACAGCGAATGTGCACGTGTGCACAGAAGGGATAGTGAGGGAAATATTGCACTCATGGTACGCCCCAGGCATCACACCAATAGCAGTGGAGGTATGCTGGACGTGCACGATTCGTCAACACCATGATGTGGGACCCTCGCCAAAACGCTCTCAGGGGGCAGCCCACCCAGCACCATGGGCTCCGTTCAGCCACCTACAAATCGATTATGTCCAGATGCAGCCATCAATGAAGTTCAAATACATACTTGAAATAGTGAACATGTTTTCCAAATGGGTAGAGGCTTATGTGTGCCACCGCAATGATGCAACAGCAGTAGTTAAACATCTTATGCACAATTTAATTTGCCGATTTGGCATTCCATGCAAAATAGCAAGCAACCAAGGCACACACTTCACAGCAGACATAGCCAAGGAATTATGCAAAGCCTTGCAAATATGACAAGTATTCCATTGTGCATATCATCCCCAATCAGCAGGAGCAGAGGAACGTCAGAATGGAATCCTGAAAGCCCGACTCACTAAAATCTGTGATGACACAGGCCTAAAATGGCCGGAGGCATTGCCCTTTGCCCTGATGGCAATGCGGTCAACAGCCAACAGACATACTGGTATGTCTGCACATTAAATCATAATGGGACAACCTATGCGGTTGCCAGTGATGGCACCAATCATGTCTGATTTGCAAAACATCCACCAGATGGATGACAAGGTGTTATCTTTCTGTGCAGAACTAATAAAACTGTCAAAAGTTTCCATTCACAGGCGAAGGAGGCCCTACCACAACTAGCAACGCGACCGTGTCACCCCTTCGAGCCAGGCGACCAAGTTCTAATCAAGAACTTCAGGAGGAGAAGCAGCCCTCAACCAAGGTGGACTGGCCCACATCAGGTGCGATTGGTGACTCATACTGCAGTGAAGTGTGAAGGTAAAACCGCCAAGGTACACGCATCACATTGCCGGCAGTGGACACCTCCATACTTACCAATACAAGAGGACACAAACGGGACACCTGTACTCACCCAAATATGGGGCACAGACAAACAGTGACACTGCATATGCTAGTCTTGATGACAGTAATTCACATGGGAACCAGCACCCCATCTCGGAAACAGGATGTATGGCCAGCAATGGGGTAAGAAACTTGTGCCATGCTAACAAACAGAGATAGATTGACAATGGCACGAAAAAGATATTGGACTCAACCAAAGAACCAGGAAATAGGGCAATGAAACAACCATGGCAGGATTTGGGCTGCATTTGTATACAACAACAACAACAACAACAACAGGTATTTTAAGGCCATTTTCCCTGCTATAGCGGGGGTAAGCCTTGCGGTCCCCATGACAATCGTCTTCATTTTGCCCTATTTTCTGCATCTCCCCTTGTTAACCCCCTTGCCTGCATTTCTTCTTCCACCATCTTTAGCCAAGTCTTTCTCGGTCTTTCCCGTCCTCTACTTCCTTCTACATTCATTTCCATCACTCTTTTCAAACAGTCACTTTCATCCTTCCTCAACACATGACCAAACCACCTCAACCTGTTCCTCTTCACAGCATCCATCACAGGCTCTATTCCCATCATCTTTGGCAATAAATCCTTTGTCTTCCTCCCTCTCAACGATACTCCACACATCCACCGAACCATTCGCATTTCCACCCTTTCCAGCCTTCGTTGCTGCTCTACTTTTATTACACATGTCTCGCTCCCATAAATCATAACACTTCTCACACATGCAGCATACACCTTTCCCTTCAGCTTCAATGACACTCCCCTCCTCGTCAGAATGCATCTCAGTTCCCGAAACTTCTTCCATGCACATCTCACTCTAGCAAACGTTGCAGAGTCTGATCCACCTTCTCCATTCAGCATGTCTCCTAGGTAGCAAAATGTTTTCACACCTTCCAGCTTCACACCAACTCCAAGATCCAACTGAACATTTCCCCCATTTGCAGCTCCCTCTGTGCACACCTTACACTTGAATGTAGCTGCCAAACTGGTTAATGACCCTCTCAAACCACTACATTTTTGATGAACCCACTCAGCGCACATTGTACATTGAATGGAGTTCACTCCGACAACCTTCCTGCACACAGCACACAGCCACTTCCCAGTTCTTTCCACCTCACCACATGCTTTTCCACTTGCCATCACCTTCGTTTTTTCCGATATTCCCCTTCAGACCTTTTGTCTCCATACATTCCTTCCACTTGTTCATCTTCTCCTTCAGTCCATCCATACTTTCTGCAATCAATACAAGATCATCTGCATACAACAACTCCCACGGTAAACCCTCCTTTACGTTCCGAGCCAGCACCTCCATCACAGCTACAAATAGTAGCGGACTTAGTACCGACCCCTGATGAACAGGGTTTTGGAATTGGGCTTCATTTGTATGGCCCATAGAATGTTAGCATTTATTTTTCCCCCTTTTTTAAAGCCATTTTCCCTGCTAGAGCAGGGATTAGCCTTGCGGGCCCCATGACAATCATCATGGTTTCCTTTTTGAGGAAATGTTTTTATCGCTGGATGCCCTTCCTGACGCCAACCCTTTAGTCGCCTCTTACGACACGCATGGATACGGTGTACCTATTCTAAACCGGGGCACACACCAGCTATAGCAGACCCCTCGATATATCTCAAACCCCCTAAACCCATTAGAATTCTCTGAGAAATTGGATTTTTGTATTTTGTGACTTAAGATCAAGGTGGGATAGATTTGGAAAGTTCCACATGCACTCACAATGTTGTAAATGTCCCTCCAGAGAACGCAATCCTGAAACAGGTCAAGGAAAAATGTCGCCCAGGACCAAGAGGTGTTAATATAGACACAGAAGCTAGGTTTGACTTAACAATTTTTCACTTTTTAAGGCACAAACCGCACCTTTGGGATTATATTATATATGTGGAAAGTGGGCATACTCCCAACGCACAGAACTATGGTATGGATCATGTTTCCGAGGCAGAACAAGCAAACCTAGGAACAGATGGACATGGGTGCTACATCCACCAAAACAAGACCGAAGTGGGATTGATGATGTAAAATATTGTTGCGAATATGGAATTTGGCCTCCATATCCGCTTGTAAATATTCCCCTATTTTCTCCGATACTCCCCAACTCTCCCTTACCCCATTCCCTAGTCCCATTGTCTGTAAACAACACCCATTAGAGCCGATCTTCCCCTTCATCCCCCCATTAAATGTCGTGCCCAGGTCCCCCGCACCACACGTAGACAATTATAGGATATCTTGCTAGTTATTCTTAATCTATGTCAGTTAAGGACTTGTTTCCATTAATTATGACTCTTCGTTGCACCAGAATGTGATTATATGGCACCTGTTAGGAAGTTTAGGACCTCCCCATACCTCTCCGCATCTCTTCCCCATGAAGAAGCGCCAACTACAACAACAACAACAAAAGAGGGGGGCGGCGCGGTGACGGCATGGGGAGTGGGCGTCCTCCTTCCGGCTCGGTTAGCCGCCATTGACCACGCGCTCCACGGGGTTACCACGAAGGGGCTCCCTGTCGGCCCCTCGTCAAGGGCGGAGCCGGTAACCCCCGCACCCAATGAGAAGCCATGGGCCGATGCCATCTGGGGCGGCGCTAACGAGCCGAGGGCGTGTCACTCCCCGCCGGATATACGCGGCCCCGCGCCGGACGTGACGTCAGATGCGCCCCGAGCTTGAGACGACAAGACGCCACCCTCCCGAGCGCTGAGCGACCTCCCCGGCATCTCCACCAAAGTCGCGACCCACGAGCGCTGAGCGACCTCCCCGCATCTGCTGGACACCACCGTACGCGATTCTGTCCCTGAGCCAGGTGCACCTGAGCCATCGACTGCCGCTTTCCTGGCCATCAAACCCCGTGTGAGTGAGCCTTGTCCCGTTTATCTGTGGTCTGTCTAGGGTTAATATAAGAGTGTGTTTAAGTGCCCACCTTCCTATGTTTCCCTCTTGTCCCTGTAATCTAACCTTTTCCGCCTTAATATAACCTCCTCCGGAGGTCTTGAGAACTGAACCCCTGGTGTCGTATTGTGTCATTATAACCCAGCCGGGTGTCTTCTCTTTCCAATTGAGCCAGCATAGCGCGGCTTCGTCGACGTTCGAGTACAATCGGGTAACTTGTACGGATACGGCGGCCATCCCGCTCGGCCCACCATACCATCAAAGTCGTATCTGTAACAATTGGTAGTCAGGAGATGGGATTCGAACCTGGGACTAAATTTATTTAGCCCAAATTTTGGACACCAATTGTGTTAGTCCGTAACAATTGGTGTCGGGAGTGAGATTCGAGGCCCGACCAAATTTTGAAGAAAAAAAAAAAAAAAAACGAATAGAGGAAAAAAAAAAAATTTGGTCAAAATTTGGAGCGGCCGAAATTTGTTTTGTTTTACGAAACTCGAATTTTGAAAGTCGCGCTATGGCGGATCAAGACGGCTGGGGTCCGGTAGGGGAGAGTGAAGCAGGGTCGGTCCAGGACCAAATTGAGGGACAAGAGGAGAGCGAAGCAGTGAGGGCGGCAGGTTCGCAAAATAGCGCCGTCACGCACGAAGAAGCGGGCGCGCAAAATGGCGCCTCGCTGATCACCGCGCCCGCGACAGTAGCAGCGCCGCCGTTGGATACGGACCTTTTGTTGCTACAAATCGGTGCCCTTATGGACAAAATGAGGGACGAAGCAAGGGCTGATAGTGCGAAAATGGAAAGCAGAATGATGGGGGTAATGAGGGACGAAGCGAGGGGTACCAGTGAGAAGTTAGACAATAATTTTGAGGAGTTAGACAAGAAAATTGAGAAGTTAGACAATAATTTTGAGGAGTTAGACAACGGGATAAAAGAAGTAAAGAATGGGTTAACGGGGGTAGAAAACAGAATGGCCGCTCAAGAGAATCAAATGGAAGGGATGCAAAAAGGGTTAGAGGGGTTAGAAAACAGTATGGAAGGCAAATTGAGGGACATGAGGGACCAAGCGGAAAGGGAAGTTAAACAAATGGAGCAGCAGATAGAGGGGGTCAGAATGGGGGTAGAAACCAAACTGGATGCTCACAGGGAGGAAATGGAGCAGATGAGGGTGGCATCTGGGCAGGAGATGCAAGTGATGGGAGAGGAGATCAGAAGAGGAGTGAGTGAGGAGGTCGGAGGAGTGCGCGAGGAGGTGAGGCACTGTAAGGAGCGCATGGAGAAAGAGGTGAGAAAGGGGACTGTAAAATTGCAAGGTGGTATAGAGGAGTTGACGCTGGGAGTAGAACAACTGACAGTGGGACAAAAGGAGTTGGGGGACCAGGTAAAGAAGAACACAGCGGTAATAGAGGGTTTAAAATCGACACAGAAGGAGATGAAAAAGGACGTAGGGGTAATTAAAAAAGAGTGTCAGACGGTACATGAGGACCTGACGAGGAAAATGGACAAGGTGGTAGAGGTAATGGAGGTTAAAGAGCGGGAGGTGCGGGAGCACATAGAAAAAAATAAAGTGGAGTTAGAGGAAGAACTTAAAGGGGCGCACGAAGAGATGAAGGAGATGAAGCAAAAATTAGAAGAAGTGGAAGAAGGGGTGAGCGAAATTAAGAAGCGACGGAGAGGGGATAACAAAGAGATAAAAGAGGAGATAAAAGAATTGGTCCAAAGTCTGTGTTTGGATCGTGATGTGCTCATTAACCGGATGAGGGATTCGCAGGTGATGGAGGAGAGGCGAAGAGGAAGAGGACCCGGTGTAAGTGGTGACCAATATGGTCGTGCGTATGATGCGCCAGGGGATTTAAGAAGCTTGGGGGTCGAGATAGACCCGGGTGTTCGTGAAAGGCCGTTGGTGAGGTGTGTGACAGGTCTGGTGTGCGAAAGAGGAGGTGTGCGAGAAAGTCCGACTCTGGGGTGTGTGAGGAAAAAGTGTGTGCCCAGGAGTGAGGGTGTTGGCGAGAATGAGTCGGTCGTAGCGCGTGTGCGAGGGAGCACATGGAAGCGTGGTGTGGTGAGTGTTACAGAGGGTGTGACGGGAGAGTGTGCGCAGGAGTGTGCGCGAGAAAGGTGTGTGACGGACAGGTGCATGAGGAAAGAGTGCGCTGTCAGAAGTAAGGAAGAGTGTCCACCTGTGGTGAGTGTTACAGAGGGTGTAACGGGAGAGTGTGCGCGAGAAAGGTGTGTGACGGACAGGTGCATGAGGAAAGAGTGCGCTGTCAGAAGTAAGGAAGAGTGTCCACCTGTGGTGAGTGTTACAGAGGGTGTGACGGGAGAGTGTGCGCAGGAGTGTGCGCGAGAAAGGTGTGTGACGGACAGGTGCATGAGGAAAGAGTGCGCTGTCAGAAGTAAGGAAGAGTGTCCACCTGTGGTGAGTGTTACAGAGGGTGTAACGGGAGAGTGTGCGCGAGAAAGGTGTGTGACGGACAGGTGCATGGGGAAAGAGTGCGTTGTCACGAGTGGAGGTGAAAGTAGTGAGAGTGACATGGAGCGTGAGTTAGTTGTGACAGGTGAGCGAGGATGTACACCTGGGATGGAAGGATGCACACCTGGAATGGTAGAGCGTGAGTGGGAATGCACGCTGGAATTGGTGGTGAGGCACGTGGTTGGGTGTGCGAATGAGGGCACACCTGTGATTGTCACAGAGGAGGTGACCGAGGAGGGGGTGCGAAGCGGTGTATTGGTGAGGTGTGCGAGCAACGAATGTGTGCCAAAGTGTTCGGTGGTCAGGTGTGTGACCAAGGCTGTGAGTGGAATGGGTGTACCTGGGTGTGTAAGGAAAGGTACGACGAGGAGCATGGGCACGGCTGGATGTGTGAGCAAGGAACGGGCTGCGGGATGTAAGCATGCAGGTGAAGCATCGACGTTAGACGGGATAGAGGTTAGAACGACTTATAGCCGAAGCAGGCCCTCGGTGCGTGCCGGGCCTCGCTTTGAACGGCCGCGTCCAGGCTCCACTAGGCGGAGCTGGCAGCCCGATAGAAAGGGTCGTCATGGCGACCACTTTTTGGTGAGACGTGCCGGCAGGTCGAGATCGGGGCATTGGATGGCTCCGTGCCGAGATGGTGCGTGGGATCTCGGCCCGGGTAAACCTCCTTCCCTGCACCGAATGCGGGACGCACCCAGCCGCTGGCACAGAACAACCAGCATTCATGGCTTGGCTTTACGAAGCCGGGCTTTGGACGGGAATTGGCGCACCGAGAGGTATTAGTGAGTAGACTGGGTGATGAGGTTAGTGTTTTGGACCCAAAATTAGAGAAAAACAAAATTTGATGATTGGCAAGGGATTGGCAGTAGTGATTGGCAGATGATGGGCAGTGATTGGCAAATTTTTGATTTGTTGAAATTTGATGTGCAAAATTGGTAGTGAGAGACCCCCGATGTGGTGGGATGGCAAATCCACCATCCTTCCCATGAGTGGGGCAAATGCGCAATAGCTTATGGGGTGTATGGCAGTGAAAACTAGCCCGGGTGGGTTAGGATATGGTGTGTAGGGATCTAGCGAAGATGACCTTAGGTAACGTTAAGGTTAGTTAGTGACTGATACCTGTAGTGGGGACGCAGGCAGATTAGTGTGGATTATAATGACGAGGGAGCGCAATAGTTTAAAGGGACGACTGGGAAGCGCAAGTTTCAGAAGGGAGTAGTTAGCTGAGATGATGCCGTGTTTGTGAGAATTGAACAGGTGTGATTGCACAGGTGTGCAACTGGACAGGTGTGTGGAGCAGTGTATGAGTAGTGAGTGTTGTGGATCAGCGCGAATGCGCTTGGGGAGAGAAGGGTGCCGGTGGCACCAGGTGTGAGAGCACAGGTGTGCAAGTACAGGTGTGTGGAGAAAGTTGGAGTAAGTGGTACGGAGTGGTGTGCATGGTGCGAAGGTGTGGATGGGGGAAGAGTGGACCCCCATCACGGATACCCGGGGCGGGTAGTGTAAGTGTTAGGTAGAGGGTGCAGGTAAATTGTGGTTGGATATTGGCATTTGTGGTGGGGTTGCAGAATGGTGTTGTGGATGGGTGCATTAGTGTTGTGGAAATGGCTGGGCGTGTAGCCTGTTAGTGTGTGTAGTTGGTTGGGCACTCCACCACTGTGAGGATGTCGGCCAGGTGAGGCCGCAGGTGGGCTCTGGGAGCCGGTAGAGTTGTGGATGGGGCCTGAGGATCCCGGGTGTGGATCGGGCAGCCCAGTGCCAGAGAGGGCACGGAGTGGGGAGAGAGCCAGAGGGCCTTCCCCTGGTAGTTAGGTTAGGGTAAGGAGCAGGTAAGCTCGGAGGCAACTGCAGTGGTGGAGGTGTGCAGGTGGGTAGACCCACTGGGAGAGGTACACGTCGCAGCCCAGAAATTGTACGAGGGCACCGGGAGATGAATCGGGGGAGTGAGACCCCAAATTGAAAAGCACCACAGTTTGGCCAATGGGAATTGGTTTTTAGAACCCATAGTGTAAGAGGGCCAATGGTTTGGCCGGAGGAAGACCCCGGGTAGTGTAAAGTTGTTAAAGTCATTTAGGAAATAGTTAGGATTGAAGAACCTGTCGCACCATACGCAGCCACTTACCTGTGGTGATGATGATGACTCCACACCTGTGTTTTCTTTGTTTGTGTTGCAGAAATGAGAATTGCTGTGGATTTGTGAGACGCATCACGACGTGGATGAGACATTGGGGTGATTCCATCTCTCCCTCCCTAGGAGGGACTGATGATGAATTGGTGATGGCAAATTTTGATGTGCAGTTGGAGATGGCAAATTTTGATGAAAGTTGAAAATGGCAAATTTGATTGGTTAGGAGGGAGAGAAGACGAATTTGGTTTATGGGAGGAACGGGGAAGACAGTAGGGATGTTTGTTGATTTGTAAAGTAGATGTTTATGGGTAGTGTTGTGTTGTGTGGATACAGTAAGGGGTAAGGGAGGGGCCATGTAGGTTACCTGGTGGGGGGGGGCGTACGATAGGAACGTACCTGTCTCACCTGGTTCCCATGTGCCCCCAGTGTGCATTACCTTATATTGCGTGCACTTTTGCGCCCTTACCACCTTACTCACTTGTTTCTTCTTTTGTCTCCCACCTCCGAGGATCTGGCTTTGGGGTAGAGAGAGAGGAGAGAGAGGTGCTGGCTACGCAGTTGTGGGCCTGCACTTTCGCTGTTGGCTGCCTGGATCGATACACCATATGGACCGCAATGTTTGTGGCCACCCACAATGGACCGCAGTTCGTTTGCGGCCAAGCACCACCCGGGGATGGACCTATGGGTCAACGTGGCACCTATGCCATACAGGTGAACCACTTTTAGTTAAACACCAAGTGCACCACAAGAAGAGCAAGAGACACCTGCAGGGTTAGGGGTTGTTGAAGTTATTTTTATTCCAATGAACAATGGTGACTGCACCGATTGGTGGTGGGGTGGTGCTGTTGATGCTCGGGAAAGGGTGCTCTGCACGTTATTAAAGGCCGTCGGCCACAGAGCACTCGTGGGTTGGTGTATCGATGTTGGCAAGCGCGCTCTCTCTATGCATAACATCTGCATGTGTTCCTCCAAAAACAGGTCCTGGATCGTAGTGTAAATAGCAGCGTAGTCTTGTAAATAATGCTCCCTACCGGCTGTATGTTTAGTTTGAGAATTCTTTCCGGATTCGGTTATCCTGTGGGTGTGTTTCTGAGAGGAGAAGGGTGCAACGTCGCAGGGGGACATATTTACTCATTTGTGAATATCTATAAAACTGTCGCACTCAGGGTAGAGTTAATAGTAGAGGGAACTACATTGCGTGCCACACTAAAGTAGGTAAAGATTTATCGGGTCGGGACGCCCCGAGGGTAGAGAAGGGTGCAATGTTGCGAATATGGAATTTGGCCTCCATATCCGCTTGTAAATATTCCCCTATTTTCTCCGATACTCCCCAACTCTCCCTTACCCCATTCCCTAGTCCCATTGTCTGTAAACAACACCCATTAGAGCCGATCTTCCCCTTCATCCCCCCATTAAATGTCGTGCCCAGGTCCCCCGCACCACACGTAGACAATTATAGGATATCTTGCTAGTTATTCTTAATCTATGTCAGTTAAGGACTTGTTTCCATTAATTATGACTCTTCGTTGCACCAGAATGTGATTATATGGCACCTGTTAGGAAGTTTAGGACCTCCCCATACCTCTCCGCATCTCTTCCCCATGAAGAAGCGCCAACTACAACAACAACAACAAAAGAGGGGGGCGGCGCGGTGACGGCATGGGGAGTGGGCGTCCTCCTTCCGGCTCGGTTAGCCGCCATTGACCACGCGCTCCACGGGGTTACCACGAAGGGGCTCCCTGTCGGCCCCTCGTCAAGGGCGGAGCCGGTAACCCCCGCACCCAATGAGAAGCCATGGGCCGATGCCATCTGGGGCGGCGCTAACGAGCCGAGGGCGTGTCACTCCCCGCCGGATATACGCGGCCCCGCGCCGGACGTGACGTCAGATGCGCCCCGAGCTTGAGACGACAAGACGCCACCCTCCCGAGCGCTGAGCGACCTCCCCGGCATCTCCACCAAAGTCGCGACCCACGAGCGCTGAGCGACCTCCCCGCATCTGCTGGACACCACCGTACGCGATTCTGTCCCTGAGCCAGGTGCACCTGAGCCATCGACTGCCGCTTTCCTGGCCATCAAACCCCGTGTGAGTGAGCCTTGTCCCGTTTATCTGTGGTCTGTCTAGGGTTAATATAAGAGTGTGTTTAAGTGCCCACCTTCCTATGTTTCCCTCTTGTCCCTGTAATCTAACCTTTTCCGCCTTAATATAACCTCCTCCGGAGGTCTTGAGAACTGAACCCCTGGTGTCGTATTGTGTCATTATAACCCAGCCGGGTGTCTTCTCTTTCCAATTGAGCCAGCATAGCGCGGCTTCGTCGACGTTCGAGTACAATCGGGTAACTTGTACGGATACGGCGGCCATCCCGCTCGGCCCACCATACCATCAAAGTCGTATCTGTAACAATATTTTGATAATGGGTTGGATCCTACCACGAAGAAAGGAGGATCTTTAGTCCCGATGGTACCCTTGTCTATTACCATTGAGAACGGACAGAAAATATCAGTACCTTGCTTGAGTGATAGAAGAGTTAAGGGATGGTCGCCGTATCCCACCTCAATAGTACAATGGTCAAGAAAGACAGAAGAAATATGGGTCAATGTCTTAACCGACACAAAAGAGGGAAGATGGACAAGTATGAAAATATATGATGTCACTAAATCTTTTAGTCAGCAAAAAACTGGCTACAAATGGGGAGACAGAGACTTCCAAATGTTAACTTCAGTTAGGGATCCCGATCAAAAAACCTCAATAATTCCGATGTCTTGTCAAGGCCCACGGCTGTGGAGCCAACTGCTACGGATACACATTGGGTACACTACCCAATGATAGTTAACATCAAAGGATATCGACCCCCTTCCCCGAAAGATGATAAGGAAGTAATCAAGATGAAAACAGGAGAATCTAACACTTACTGGGCGGTAGCCCGGGGCGTGGCCAAAAGACAAAACCGAGCTAATTGCTGGTCTTGCATGCCCATGCCGGAAAGCACCTCCATGGGCATCTGAATGAAGGTAATTCCCCTTTCACTTAATGATTTATGTTCAAACCCATTGTGGAACAAACGCATTTGAACGACATTGGAAAGGGCAGGAATAAATAACGACAAGGAATGTGCTCGAAAATTTGAATATGCTCCGAAAATTCAAAATCATGCAATCCGTCCAAAACCAGTTTGGGTAGAAAGACAAAAGGGAGTTGTGTGCATTCAAGGGGTAGGGGTTACGAAATGGGAATTTTGGAATGTAAATTTCGTATTCCAGGAAAGAAACCCAAACCCTCTCAGGGGACCATGAAAGGTTGAGTAAGTTTGCGGGATAACGCCACCACGCCAATGACCATCACCTTCTCCACCATTTCTAGCATAGTGCCGCCTGACAAGGAGGGCATGAAGTGTCTTTCCGATCACCTGGTCCCACCTCATGGTACAATGTTTGTGTGTGGAGATAAAGCTTACCCCTATTTACCTGATAACTGGAAGGGAGTCTGCTATCTGGGCTCAGTGGTACTGGAAATCTTAATACTGGATGATATACATAACTCAAACTTCAGACGAAAAGGGCGATGTGGGATAAGGATGGACAAATTACTCTCCATGGTAATGCAAAATAGAATAGCGTTGGACATGCTCTTGGCCGAACGAGGAGGAGTGTGTGGAATAATCAAAGGAAAATGCTGTACGTGGATACCCGATCCTTCCGAAGGAGTGGAAGTGGCTATTGCAAGACTGAAGGAAACCAGTAAAAGTCCACAAGAAGATAGAACCCAACAAGAGGATTTAGGCATAACTAATTGATTTTCAGGATGGATGCGCAGTTGGGGATATACCATCTTATCCTGGGTCCTATGGGCAATGGCCATCATTATAGAATTGTTCTTAACTGTGTTTTTAATAAAACATCTCCTCCGAATGTGTATGCAAAAGTTATTTTCTAGTTCTGCTTCCCAAATGCCGCAGCTGGAGTTGGACGAGTACGAGGAACGGCCTACCACTCTGGACCCTTACAATAAAGCAGATCTTAACACCAACTGTACAGATTCGGACCCGGGTGTTTCTCCAGACCCTCGCGATTATCATTCTCCATACGCCATGACTGAGCAAATGTTGTGTAATGTCAATGAACTCTTGCCTACTCCCGAAGAAATGGACATCCAATCGCTCATGAACATTGTCATGGATTAACTCTAAGATCAGCGGGGAGGGAACATGGCCGCCTCATGGCGAGGGGAGACAGCTCTGCGGGGGAGGTGATGGGCACCTCAGTAGAGCACAACTTTGTCGGGCCAGCCATTTTCGTCGCGGATTTAAAAGTTAATAAATCACTGAAATTGTTGTTCTTTAATCTTAGCTAAAAAGCTAATATTTGAACAAGAGAAGATATTGTGGAAGGTTGACTTTGATTAGTGTCTTTTAAAACATGTACATTATGCTTTCTTTCCACCTACTAACAGGCAGGACCTCATATGGATTGCTTTTCCTGCATGATAAAACTTCGGGGAAACTCTACCATATCCGAGAAAATATGTCCCGCCTGCGTTTCGGGGAAACTGACCTTCAATGTGTGTGCATAGCGCTTTGTGTGCATGACATGCCTTTTTTGGTGATTTCCTCGTTTTGTATCTTAATCTCTGCTACACTGACACCCCAGGCAGGTTATCTATTATATATATATATATATATATATATATATATATATATATATATATATATATATATATATATACACGTATATATATATATATATATATATATATATATATATTGTTGTAGGTGACGGGTCGCGCCTCCCGGCACGGCCGTCCCACGGGTGCAACGCCGGCTGGTTCGACACAGATCTCGGGTTACGCGCCTCTATCGCGATACCAAATTACACCTGTGCCTTGCCAGTTGGGGAGACACCCGTCGCTACAGGTTGGGTTTGTCAGAGACCGAGCGAAGTCTGCCGCAACCTGTAGCCAGCTTGGTTTTAATTACAAATCGAGCGGATTGCTCTTCAATGCGACACAGATGAATGCAGTGCGGCAACTTCCATACGAATCAACCAGATTTAATGGGGGAACATTAGGGTACACAAAACAAGCAAGGCGTTCATGATAACATTATAATTCAACTATGAGTAATAACCCGCTCTTATCTAGGGAGCTATAATTAAGGGTTTCGCGGGGTGACCCTAACGAGATAAACCTTAGGCCTGGACAACATTCATACAAGACAGGGGGGTACTTGGTGGTGTTGATGGACGAGAGGTGAAGATGTGAAAAGGGCGAATGCAGCTCGTAACAAGCCGATGTCGCCGGATTCGAAGGCCCCGCTTGGGCCTGCAGTCTGCCAAATGGCGGCCCGCCCTCTTATCGGCCACGCATCAAGCGTCGCGAAATGGCGGCCACGCGATCAGCACGATTTTCCGTTTCTCCCGCTCAACCACGCGCGGAGAGAGCTCTCCGGCGGGAACCCGCCGCGAAGGCCTGTCCACACGCCATCCGCGCATGCGTCTTTTTTTCCACCTCCTCCCTCGCCCATGCTCAGCGACTACCTCGAAGCACCGCTTCCGGTTTTTGACGGCGCTTGTCGTTTTTGCCCGCTCAATCGCGCTTTCTCACGTCAATCCATTGCCTCGATCATGGCATTGCAACCGAGGCCGGTCTTAATGGAACTTGCACCTTGTTTGATTGTCAAGATGTAATTAAAAGGGAACCGTCTCTTGTACACCACCAATGCACCACACAAAACAGCCTGCTACACCTTCCGACACAAAACTACCATCCCAGTACAGACGATCTATGGTAAACATATATCTAAGAGGGGACCTGAACTAATTCTATATTTAATAAACCACTAAGGGCCATTTCCGCAACACTACCCTCACCTTTCTCCCGAGGCTCTCCCGAGCCTCCACTAGGGGCAGCCCGCGGGAATGGCCCTGTCTAACGTACAGCACAAATCTCCCATTTACTCTAACCCACAACATTGCAAGCACTTAACTCCAAGAAGCAAAGTATCAGTAAGATTGGCATGTCCCTATCCTAGTGTGTCGGATCACTAATCTAACAAACACATCCACACTCTATGCACAATACTTAACATTCTAATTATGCATTTGCGCAGGAGGGCATTCAATGTTACTTTCAACACCAATATTCACATCGGAGCAAGACATTCAGAGTTTCAAAGCTTCTTGACGTGCTCACTCCTTCACGCCTCCTCCCGGCAGTGTTGTGTCTTCACCCCAGAGGGGTTTCCTTACTTCGTGGCCTTATTGGCCTCTCACCAGGTGAGTTCAGTCGGCCCAGTGGCCTAATCTCACAAAGAGTCCTTCGGCCCACTGAGCCCACAAGACGGCATGAATCTTCGGCTGCAACAGCCCGCAAAAGCACTTTGGCCTCCATGGCCCACAAAAATGCTTCGGCCCACATGGCACACAACCGAGCAGCAGCAGGCAACAAGCCCTGCCTTGGACAGCAGGTGGCACAGTTCTACCGATGGTAAGCAAATGCAGTCTGGAGGCATTCTTAAGGGTGCAAGTGGGGGTGATGACCTCAGCCCAGGCAAAATGAAGAGTACCCTTAACCTTCCTTGCCTGACTTATCTTGGTACGACTTGTTTTAGTATGGTCTTCTTAAAAAAGTCCTTTCACTTTTTAGCTGACAGGATGGTGTGCTTCTTAATCAATTGTTATCTGTGTGCTCATGACACACTGGTGGCTTCTCTGGCACTTGGAGAGGGCGACCGAACCTGGCCCTTGTTCACAACTTTCCCATCAACACGACTCGTACCAGGTGTCACACATGAATGGTGCGGAGGAGAGTTCATCGAACCTAACCTTTTACTTAAAGCTCTAACCAATGGCACAAACCCTGCCATTGCCACAATGATCCTAATGACCCATTTTTCCCAACCTGGCACACTGTTCCATTCTTTTAAACCTGGGCAAGGCCCTTATTTGTCTCTTTTTCTTCACTTGGTGGTGCCAGGCATAACTCATTGGCTGGGGAGTGTGACTACAACTAGGCCTCTTTGCCTGCTTCCAATAGGTGGTGAGGGACACCTAGCGACCTCGGGGTTCACCTGAGCGCGCCTCTGGCGCTCCTAAATAAGGGGTGGCTCTCTAGCCCCCACACTGTGCTCTCCAAGCACTCTAACCGGGTGGCTCTCTAGCCCCCGCACTGTGCTCTCTTAGCACTCTAAACCCTACTGTCTGGTGTCCCCTCCCGACTCACCAACTTCCAATACCATGTCACACTCCCAGCCAGTACCACCATACCTTGGCTGCACCTACCCCTAGCAGTCCGCCTGCACAATGGAACAGCAGCCAGAATCCACTAAGTCCCCCTAACCTACACTCACTTGGTTAGGAGACTCCTACCAACAGGGTACATTGTTCGCACTCACTCTCCTCATTCACACAATCACGCCATTCATCCCAAACACCTTCGTCATTCATTCCACAGTGCCACACACCCAGTCCACAACACCATCCAACACCTTCCACTTTTTGCAGGGGTGTTTAACGCCCTGTCTGTCATGTCCCCACTATTTCTCTCACTTTTTTTTTTTTTTAAATAGTCACGCACATCCACTTGTGCCACTCTTGTCTCTTCTGTCAGTCTCTCAATTTGCAATCTCTCTCGATATTATTTTCAGTCAAGAATTCCCCCTTTTTTTTTTTTCTTTCCAATCTGGCCTGCTTCTGTGGCTCATTGGAAAGGGAGTGAGGGAAGGAATCCCTCATTACCCCTTACATGGCCCCGCCGCCTTTCCGCCACGGCTCATAAGGGTCACGTCTCAATTGGGGTCGTGGTCCACCCCCTCCTTTTCTCCAGGGTTCGCGGAAGTCAGGTAGACCCCACTTGGGGGAGCGGCCTCCCCCTCTTCTCTTTAATTCCCTGAAGACAGGTAAATCCCATTTAGCTAGCCGAACCCCTCGTGTCCTCAGAGAGGTCCGATGACCAAGGGACACCTGGCGGTGTCGTTGCTGGGCCCCTCTTGTTCGAAAATGGGTCCAGGGAGTATGTGACGCATGCCAACGCCGCCTGCTACGCATCTGCGCTCTACCTCGAAGTTCCTGTGAAGCTGAGGGAGAAATTACAATCCCCTTTCTAAAGCCTGCTCCTGGTGGAATTTCTATTTCCCCTTGCACCTCGAACCTATTTCCTACGTCACCACTCATTCCATGCTCCGCACTCACACACGTTTCGGCCTTGACAGCACACCCCGGTGCTGTAAACTGGACTATGGGCTCACAGCATTCATCCACAGGCATTCCATCCACACATTCAGGTGTCACGCATACGTGCACCCCATCGGACAGAGTCTCTTGATTAACATCAAATCCAATTGCGAACTTAAGCTCATCATCCGCACCATGTATGCAGATGCCCACGTACCTGCTTCGTTCCAAAGTCACATCGGTCCGGTCGCTCATCATTGGTTCGCCACACTCCTCTGGGGCTGTCAGCTTCACTTGCTGGACCTGCTCAAAATGTGTTTCATGAGTCAACAACCCCATATACTCCCTCCATGTCTCCATCACCAGGGTTTGCTCCAATTGTTGTTTCATTCGACGAGTGATGCCAATCAAGTCCTGCACCACTAACATTCCTCCCTGTGATGACGTCACACATCCCACATTATTGTGCTGCCCTACTTCCTGGCTCCATTTTCTTTCCCAGTTGAGTCGTTCTTCCTCTCTGAGCCTTTTTAGTTGTTCGTTACCTTTCCGGAGTCTTTCCATCTCTGCGGACTCCACCCTTGCTTTCTCCTTTAATTGGTCAATTTCCGATTCATATTCCTCTTGTTTCTTATGCCACCGTCCCTCTTGTGCTTCATTCTCCAACCTCGTCGTTTCTCTCAATTGATTGATTTCCTTTTCCTGCTTCATTCGTTGTTCTTTCATTATACGTTCATCCATCTCATTCTTTGACCTTGCTTTGGCTTCTGCCTGTTCGATCTGCACAGTGTAGTTCCTTTTTAGTTGATCAATTTCAAATTCATATTCTTTTTGTTTCGTATCCCATCGTCTCTTTTGTTCTTCATTCTCCAATCTCGTCGTTTCTCTCAATTGATTGATTTCCTTCTCCTGCTTCATTCGTTGTTCTTTCATTACCCTTTCATCCATGTCATTCTTTAACCTGGCTTTGGCTTCCATCTGTTCAATCTGCACAGTGTGGTTCCTTAACGTTTCCTTCTCCGTCCTCTCTCTTTCCTCACTTAACATCCTCAGCTTGTTTTGTAATTCCCTTTCTTTGTTTTGGTGTTTCTGTAACTCCATCTCATTTTTTAGTCTTGCTTTACCTTCTATCTGCTCAATCTGCCCAGTGTGTTTCCTTAACATTTCACTCTCCATCCTCTCTTTTTCCTCACTTATCTCCTCTACTCTTTCGCATGCTTCCTCTCTCCTTTTGTCCATCCTCTTCCCGTATTCCTTGCTACTTTCCATTTGACGTGCCAGTTCATTTCCTCTGTACTCTGATTCCCGAAACTGGCTTGATTTCTCAGACAATTCTCCCTTCAGTTGTTCCAATTCCAAATCGTGTTCCTCTCTTTCCTTTTTCAAGTTCTCCCGATCCCGGGAGTTTCTGTTTTGTTCTTTCTCTATTCTCTTGTTCAGTTTGCTCTTCTCTTGTTCCATGTATTCCTCCCCTCTTTTTATCTTCTGTTCTAGGCTTTCTCTTGTCTGATCACCGGATCTTACCTTTTCCTTCAGTTGTTCCAACTCATGGGTACTCCCCTCTACTTTCCTCTTTTCTCCCTGTAGTACCTGGACTTTTTCCACCAATTGATTCCCTATGCCTTCCAATTCGAGAATCCGTGCTCGTTCCCATCTGGAATCTGTGTTGTCTCGCAATGCGCTGGCCAAGGCCATTTCCGTCCAGTGAATTCGTTCCTGTGCATCGACCAATTGTTGTGACTCCCTTTGCTCCTCATTTTCCTGAACCTCACTTGCCTGCTGTAGTGCCTCATGCAATTTCGTGTGTAACTCCCCAATATAATCCTCCTTACACTCCACCTGCTCCAAGGCATCCCCCAATCGTGCATGAAGCTCGTTAATGTACGCATTGTCGTCCTGCTTATTTTGCCATGACGCATGCTGTGACCACGTGGTTTGGATCGGTGGGTGGGAGCGTTTTCTTCGTGATGTGCGGCTCGTTGCACTCTTAATACCGATTCTCTCCCACCTCGTGTCACGCTGCTGAGCCGCGCAGCCATTTTGCGACTCCATCTTCCTTTATAAATTACGAAGTTTGACACCCAATCCACTCAAAATAAAAATGAAACCAAATTTGGAATTTGCGAGCGACGTGTTTTTTTTTTTTTCTTCTTTACGCGCCTCTCACAATCGATGTTCGGGGTGCGAAATGCACCTCAGGTCCAAATCCTGACTCCTGACACCAGTGTTGTAGGTGACGGGTCGCGCCTCCCGGCACGGCCGTCCCACGGGTGCAACGCCGGCTGGTTCGACACAGATCTCGGGTTACGCGCCTCTATCGCGATACCAAATTACACCTGTGCCTTGCCAGTTGGGGAGACACCCGTCGCTACAGGTTGGGTTTGTCAGAGACCGAGCGAAGTCTGCCGCAACCTGTAGCCAGCTTGGTTTTAATTACAAATCGAGCGGATTGCTCTTCAATGCGACACAGATGAATGCAGTGCGGCAACTTCCATACGAATCAACCAGATTTAATGGGGGAACATTAGGGTACACAAAACAAGCAAGGCGTTCATGATAACATTATAATTCAACTATGAGTAATAACCCGCTCTTATCTAGGGAGCTATAATTAAGGGTTTCGCGGGGTGACCCTAACGAGATAAACCTTAGGCCTGGACAACATTCATACAAGACAGGGGGGTACTTGGTGGTGTTGATGGACGAGAGGTGAAGATGTGAAAAGGGCGAATGCAGCTCGTAACAAGCCGATGTCGCCGGATTCGAAGGCCCCGCTTGGGCCTGCAGTCTGCCAAATGGCGGCCCGCCCTCTTATCGGCCACGCATCAAGCGTCGCGAAATGGCGGCCACGCGATCAGCACGATTTTCCGTTTCTCCCGCTCAACCACGCGCGGAGAGAGCTCTCCGGCGGGAACCCGCCGCGAAGGCCTGTCCACACGCCATCCGCGCATGCGTCTTTTTTTCCACCTCCTCCCTCGCCCATGCTCAGCGACTACCTCGAAGCACCGCTTCCGGTTTTTGACGGCGCTTGTCGTTTTTGCCCGCTCAATCGCGCTTTCTCACGTCAATCCATTGCCTCGATCATGGCATTGCAACCGAGGCCGGTCTTAATGGAACTTGCACCTTGTTTGATTGTCAAGATGTAATTAAAAGGGAACCGTCTCTTGTACACCACCAATGCACCACACAAAACAGCCTGCTACACCTTCCGACACAAAACTACCATCCCAGTACAGACGATCTATGGTAAACATATATCTAAGAGGGGACCTGAACTAATTCTATATTTAATAAACCACTAAGGGCCATTTCCGCAACAATATATATATATAATAATAATGCATTTATTTTATATAGCGCTTTTCAGGAAGCCCAAAGACGCTTTGACAGAGTGCAAAACATAATGCATAGCAAAACATAAAAACAATTGCAAAAAAGAAGAATCAATAGGGAAATATTCAAAGCACAAAGGAGGGAGAAGGAGAGGAGATAGTCAGGGGTTAGATGCTGTGGGTTAAATGTTGAATGCAGTGTTGAACAGGTGGGTCTTGAGTGATGCTTTGAATGTGGTGAGTGAGGAGGAGTCTCTGATGGTGTGAGGTAGTGAGTTCCAGAGGGTGGGAGCAGCGATGGAGAAGGCCCTATCCCCCCAGGATCTGAATTTGGTCCGGATGGGGGGGGGGGGTCAGGAGGTTGGTACCAGCAGAGCGGAGGTTGCGGGTGGGAGTGTGTCTGGAGAGGAGGTCAGCCAGGTAGGATGGGGCCAGGTTATGGAGGGCTTTGTAGGTCAAGAGGAGGATTTTGTACTGGATTCTCTGGGATATGGGGAGCCAGTGAAGCTTGTAAAGGACGGGGGTGATGTGGTCACGGGTCCGGGAATGGGTGAGTAGACGGGCAGCGGAGTTCTGAATGTATTGGAATTTATTGGTGATTGTTGAGGGTGAACCATAAAGGAGGCTATTGCAGTAGTCCAGACGGGAAGTGATGAAGGTGTGGATGAGGGTTTCTGCAGCCACGGAGGAGAGGGATGGACGGAGACGGGCGATGTTTTTCAGGTGAAAGAAGGCTGTCTTTGTGATCTGTTTCGTGTATTTGTCGAAGGAGAGGGTTTGGTCAAAGATGATGCCAAGATTCCGGATGTGAGGAGAGGTGGATACTGGGATACCGTCGATGTTGAGGGCAAAGTTATGGGTGGATTTTATGAGCGTTTTTGGGCCAATGATGATTATTTCAGATTATCATAGTTAAGTTTGAGGAAGTTGATTTGAAGCCAGGATTTTATTTCAGTGATGCAGTTTGTCAGGATAGAGTGGGTGGCGGTGGAGATGGACTTGGTGGAGATGAAAAGCTGGATGTCATCGGCGAAGCAGTGGAATTGGAGACCATGACGGCGGATTAAGTGACCGAGGGGGGACAGGTAAAGGATGAAGAGGAGGGGGCCAAGAACTGAACCTTGGGGGACACCTTCGGGGAGGGGAGCAGTGGGGGATTTGCAGTTATTGATGGAGATGAACTGGCGTCTGTCAGAGAGGTATGATTTAATCCAAGAGATGGCAGTGCCGGTAATGTTAAAGGTGGTTTCAAGTCGGGTGAGGAGGATGGTGTGATCGATGGTGTCAAAGGCGGCGCTGAGGTCGAGGAGGATGAGAATGTTGAGGTTGCCAGCGTCAGAGGAGAGGAGAAGGTCGTATATATATATATATATATATATATATATATATATATATATATACTGTATATATATATATATATATATATATATATATATATATATATATATATATATATATATATATATACATACTGTGTTCAAAAAGTATCCGACCTTTATTTTTCGTGCGTAAAAAAAAAGAAGCTAGGGAGGCATTGATTGGTGCACGTATGTAGGCGATCCTAATGCGCAGGCGTGAATTTTTTCCCACCTGCAGAAGCTGTCATTCGACGGCAGACCGCCGATGAGTGAGGACATGTAAGTGAGCGCCGTCGGATTTTCGTTTTTGACAAAATGACGGAAAAACTTGAACAACGCTACTGCATCAAATTTTGTGTAAAGCTTGGCGATTCCCAAGTGGAAACGATCCGCAAGATTCAACACCATTCATTCCATTATGAAGGAGGATTTGGGCTTCAGGAGAATCTCAGCGAAGTTCGTACCAAAGCTGCTAACGATTGAGCAGAAGCAACTCCGTTTGGAGATCGCACAGGACATGCTGGAGACTGTGAACAGCGATCCCAGCTTCCTCAACACAGTGATCACTGGCGATGAGTCCTGGGTTTATGGGTACGACCCAGAAACCAAGTTGCAGTTTTGATGCAAGTTTGATGAAACACAAAATTTGATGCAGTAGCGTTGTTCAAGTTTTTCCATCATTTTGTCAAAAACGAAAATCTGACGGCGCTCACTTACATGTCCTCACTCATCGGCGGTCTGCCGTCGAATGACAGCTTCTGCAGGTGGGAAAAAATTCACGCGTGCGCATTAGGATCGCCTACATACGTGCACCAATCAACGCCTCCCTAGCTTCTTTTTTTTTACGCACGAAAAATAAAGGTCGGATACTTTTTGAACACACTACGTATATATATATATATATATATGAGAGTTTAACCACGCAGCCCTCAGAAGAGTTTCGCAAGTGATTTGATGCTTACCCTTTTCTGCATATGTGTACCAATGAAACGGCTTGTATTTCAGTATGGTGTCTTCAATGTCTACTTTGTGCTGAACTTTGCACCGGGCGTTTCTCTGGACCCTCCCGATTATCATTCTCCATACTCCATGACTGAGCAAATGTTGTGTAATGTCAATGAACTCTTGCTTACTCCAGAATAAATACACATTCAATCCCTCATGAACATCGTCACAGATTAACTGGAAGATCAGCGGGGAGGCAAGGTGGCAAGGAGGGAAATTGGCAGGGAGCAGCAGGGAGGAAAATCACAGGGCATAATATTGGATAATCACCCTATATCGATATGTTCATCATGAGTATTATGGGATAATCATTCTATATTGATATGTTCATCACTAGTGGAACTGCCTTTATTTTTCCCCGCAGAGCAAGGGTTTACCTTTTTGGGGCACCATGGTCCCCTTTTTGAAGCAATGTTTTACAGCCGGATGCTCTTCCTTCCGCCAACCTGTTAGTTGCTTCTTGCGATACACAGGGAATTACCAGTGAACTGGTACTCAATTTGCCGACCTCAGAAGGATGACAGCCTGAGTCAACCCCCCTGGTGTTAATTCAGCGATCAACTGGGATTCAAACCCAGGATCCTAGGATCCCAACCTGGCACCTTAATCACTAAGCCAACACCAGGCTAACTAGTAATATGGGATAATCATTCTATATCAATATATTCATCACTAGTAACATGGGATAATCACTCTATATCGATATGTTCATCACCAGTAATATGGGGCAATCACTCTTTTTCGATATGTTCATCACTAGTAATATGGGATAATCATTCTATATTGATATGTTCATCACGAGTAATATGGGATAATCACTCCATAGCGATATATTCATCACTAGTAATATGGGATAATCATTCTATGTGGATATCCTCATCATTAGTTATATGGGATAATCATTCTATATTGATATGTTCATCACTAGTAATATG
The DNA here is from genome assembly GCF_964187855.1 of Myxine glutinosa. Taxonomy (NCBI): domain Eukaryota; kingdom Metazoa; phylum Chordata; class Myxini; order Myxiniformes; family Myxinidae; genus Myxine; species Myxine glutinosa. The sequence goes on from NC_136274.1 coordinate 2,587,834, forward strand.
GGATAATCATTCTATATTGATATGTTCATCACTCGTAATATGGGATTATCACTCAATAGCGATATGTTCATCACTAGTAATATGGGATCATCATTCTATATGGATATCCTCATCACTAGTTATATGGGATAATCATTCTATATTGATATGTTCATCACTTGTAATATGGGATTATCACTCAATAGCGATATGTTCATCACTAGTAATATGGGATTATCACTCAATAGCGATATGTTCATCACTAGTAATATGGGATAATCATTCTATATTGATATGTTCATCACTTGTAATATGGGATTATCACTCAATAGCGATATGTTCATCACTAGTAATATGGGATAATCATTCTATGTGGATATCCTCATCACGAGTAATATGGGATTATCACTCAATAGCGCTATGTTCATCACTAGTAATATGGGATCATCATTCTATATAGATGCGCTTGCCACTGGTGGTGAGAAAGTCCTTCGATATGGATGTGCCCGCTACTCGGCATGTGACAGTTCATTTTCGGGTTGCAATCTCAGATGGGCATTCAAGATCGAATGCAAATTGAAAAACTGCCACAGCTTGACACATGAGCTGCCCGTGACCATTCATGACGCAGAATTTATAATTGGTTCTCTTTGCTGAAATTTTGTAAAGATGGCCCAAATTTCCCAGTTTCCATCACTGGTTAATCCAAAACAATACTGGCTGCATCAGAACTTGTACCTGGCATTGACAAACATTTAATAATACATCATCAAGGCTGTGGAGATGAACTCATTCTGTTTGATTTGTACCTTCACATACCAAGCATGGAATTAAATGCTGTATTTGAATAGTTTTGAACAATATGACTTTTAGATTACTGGGTTTGTGTGCAAAGGTTCTGAAAAGGATGAATTTGAAGTTGTACCTGAATCTGGAAACCCTTTATTTATATCATACTGCTTTTCACACCCGTAACCAAGGTCAAACCCAATTACACACCTTTGATGCATGAGGCAGCAAAGGCCAAGGAGCTACCTGACCAGGCAATCCGGAGCATGTGATTGCGAAGATTTGTGCTGAAAGTATAAAATTCAGCACTCTTCAGTTTCATTGCAAGGAAATGCTTCCAGAAGAGAAATTATTAAATGTGTGCTTGGTTAATTTAGACGCAAAAACTGACAACAACAACAACAACAAACAACAACATGCATTTTAAAGGCCATTTTCCCTTCTAGAGCGGGGGTTAGCCTTGCGGTCCCCATGACAATCTTCTCCATCTTGCCCTATTTTCTGCATCTCTCCTTGTTAACCCCCTTGCCCGCATTTCTTCTTCCAGCATCTTCAGCCAAGTCTTTCTCGGTCTTCCCCGTCCTCTACTTCTCGTACATTCATTTCCATCACTCTTCTCAACCAGTCACTTTCATCCTTCCTCAACACATGACCAAACCATCTCAACCTGTTCCTCTTCACAGCATCAATCACAGGCTCTATTCCCATCATCTTTTGCAATTCATCATTTGTCTTCCTCTCTCTCAACGATACTCCGCACATCCACCGAACCATTCGCATTTCCACCCTTTCCAGCCTTCGTTGCTGCTCTACGTTCATTACCCATGTCTCGCTCCCATAAATCATAACACTTCTCACACATGCAGCATACACCTTTCCCTTCAGCTTCAACGACACTCCCCTCCTCATCAGCACGCCACTCAGTTCCCGAAACTTCTTCCATGCACATCTCACTCTAGCAACCGTTGCCGAGTCTGATCCACCTTCTCCATTCAGCATGTCTCCGAGGTAGCAAAATGTTTTCACACCTTCCAGCTTCACGCCGTCTCCAAGATCCAACTCAACATTTCCTCCATCTGCAGCTCCCTCTGTGCACACCTTACATTTGAATGTAGCTGACACACTGGTTAATGACCTTCTCAGACCACTACATAGTTGATGAACCCACTCAGCGCACATTGTACATTGAATGGAGTTCACTCCGACACCCTTCCTGCACACAGCACAGGGCCACTTCCCAGTTCTTTCCACCTCACCACATGTTTTACCACTTGCCATCACCTTCGTCTTTCCGATATTCACCTCCAGACCTTTTGTCTCCATACGTTCCTTCCACTTGTTCATCTTTTCCTTCAGTCCATCCATACTTTCCGCAATCAACACCAGATCATCTGCATACAACTACTCCCACGGTAAACCCTCCTTCACGTTCTGAGCCAGCACCTCCATCACAGCTACACATAGTAGTGGACTTAGTACCGACCCCTGATGCACTCCCACCTTCACGTCAAACTCACCACTGTTCTCACTCACCACCAAAAACTGACAATAACAGAAAAATAAATAAATAATTAAATTAATGTAAATAAAGCAATAACATGTGATATGACACATCCAAATAACAATATAAAAAGGATAAAGCGACTTTATGGAAGACAGAGGCCACTGTGGATTGTAAGAGTGACATTATCTCCATCACAACATCTAGAAGCAGAAGCGATCTTCACAATACATTTTTCCAGATCTCTCCCAGAAAAAAAAAGGCAGGGTATAAGCACAAGACTAGATTGAGGCCTGAAGACCAATTATATGGTTTATCTGGGGTCAATTTTTTTTGTTATTCAAACATAGCCGTCGACCTTCCTTTGGATGAAAAAGGAGGCCATGCAAAGTTTGTTGCACAGGTTCCTGTGGGGTCTAAATGCATACACAAACTAGAACGGCACTCGGAAGAGAGCATAACTTCGCCAGACTGAGTTTACATTCTGTACCCCATTGATAGGCCAGAACAGGATCCGGACCTGAACCACCATCGAATTGGCTTGTTCATGTCGCCCAACAAAACTTATCCACCTAGTTTTATCCAAATCTGTCAACAACTTTGAGATATCGTGCTATGTATCACTTTCTCCCACATATATAACATAATAAATCCCACATATATAACATAATAAATCCCACATATATAAATTTAATTATTTAATCTATTCATTAATGCAATTATTGCTTCTCAGCACCCCCAGTGGTGTTTATAATAGAGGACATGGATTTGTCCCCTCCCGCTGGTGCTCCTATAGTCGCCAGGGAATGTCCTGTGAGCATTGACGGGAAGAGAGTGGCAATCATATACAGTCGTGGCCTAAAATATTGGCACCCTTGCACTTTTTTCTAATAATGCATCATTTCTTCCAGAAAATTGTTTAAATAAAAAAATCTTTTGTTATCCACATTTGTATTTCTTTGGTTTACAGTGGAACCAAACAAAACAAGCTGAAAAAATAACTAAATCTTAGCTTATTCCACAAAGAAATCCTAAAATGACCCGGACAATATCATTGGCACCTTTTAGAAGTTGTTAGAAATAATGAGATTTCAAGCAGGTCATTTTCCTTTACTTTGGAATTGAACCCACCTATGGTGACTTGCAGGTGCCTACAAGATTTAAAAAATCACTCATTCGACAAGTTTGAATAGAGAAAAGGAGTCATTCTGCTGTTTTGTGTTATTGTATGAACTGCAATGAGCATGGAGAAAAGAAAGAAAACCAGAGAATTGTAAGAGGAGGTCAGACACAAGATTGTAGCCAACCATGGACAATATCAAGGCTACAAGTCCATCTCCAGAGACCTTGATGTTCCTGTGTCCACCATACGCAATATTATCAAGAAGTTTAAGGCCCATGGCACTGTAGCCAACCTCCATGAGAGAAAGAGATAATTCGATCGAAGATTGAAACGAGAGATTGTTTGAATGGTGGAGAAAGCATTTCTTGATCAACTGCCAAACAGATTCAAGCTGACCTTCAGACACAAGGTATGACAGTTTCAACTCACACCATCCGTCGCCAACTCAATGAAAGGGGGTTCTATGAAAGAAGACCCAGGAGGACCTCACGGCTGAGAGAGAGAGAGACATGAGAAAGCCCGACTGGAGTTTTCCAAGACACGCATGAACAAACCAAAATACTTCTGACAGAATGTCCTGTGGACAGAGGAGACAAAATTGGAGCTTTTAGTGAAGCACATCATCTCTATGTTTACAGAAAACAAAATGAAGCCTTCAGAGAAAAGAACACCTTCCATACAGTCAAACATAGAGGAGGTTCAGTGATGTTTTGGGGTTTCTGTGCTGCCTCTGGCACTGGTTTTTTTTTTTTGGTTTTTTTTGTATACTGAATCGAGGCTCGTGAAAGCTAACATTTATTTCACAAACAAATCAACCAGACAAACAAAATATATAAAAAGAGGGAGCGGAAGACAAGATGGGGAGAGAAGGGGAAGCACACAAACATAACATTTGGGAGAAGGGAGATGTGTGGGAGGGAGAGGGCTTGGGGGGAGGAGGTGTGGGAAGGCGGGTGGGGGGTGGGAGAAGTATAAAACACAAGGACACCAAGGACTTCCCGGACAGAAGTTGGTATTTCAAAAAAGTGGATTTGGGGTGAAATTAGCGGGAGTAGAAAAGATCAAGATTTTGGATGGGGGAAGATAAGAGATGGTGGTGAACAGCTGTTTTAAAGACCTGGAGGGTGGAGTGGGATTGAAGAGAGTGAGGGAGTTTGTTCCAGAGGTGGGAGAAAAGAGGAATGAAGGAGTGAAGGTGAGCAGAGAGTCTCGATTTTGGCAGTTTAACCATAAAAGGGTTGCAGGCAGATCTTGTGCGACCTGTAGGAATTTTTGGGGGACATAGCCCAGAGAGAGCTGGGGGGGCAAGGCCAGAGAGGAGTCGGTAGAAGACGGAAAGACCACCAACCTGCCTGCGGTGAGTGAGTGAAAGGCCCTTGGAGTTAGCTTCATCACGGGAGATTCCAATGATTCTGAACGCTTTGGTTTCAACAGCGTGAAGACGAGCTAGGTGTGAGGCAGGAGCACCAGCACAGAGGGGAGAGCAGTATTCCATTGAGCTGCAGATGAAAGCCTTGTATGTGGTGAGGAGTTCAGGTGTGCCAAGGAAGGACTTCGCACGACGGAGAATGCCCAGTCGGCGACTGGCTTTGGAGGCCAGATTTGAAATGTGGTTTTCCCAGGAAAGATCATGGCAGATAGTGAGACCCAAAAGCTTGAGTGACAGAACTTCTTGGAGAGGATTATTCAGAAAGTGGATGGGAGGGTTGTCCAGTCGGTCTTTTCGGAGAGACATCGTAAGAGTGTGAGATTTGTCAGGATTGAAAGACATGTTCCACTTGTTTGCCCAGTCTGTGATTTTGTCTAGGTCTGTAGAGAGTGAGGAGGCTGCAGACTGCCGATCTGAGGGATGAGGAATGGAGCGACTGAGAGTAGAGTCATCAGCAAAGAGATAGAGAGGATTTTCAAGATCTACCGATCGATTTTCAAGATCTACCTACCGATTCAAGATCTACCGATTTCAAGATCTATTTGTCTACCGCTCCCGATGTCATATGTCTTATGTGTCGGTTTGTCTTTCTGTGTGATTATTGATTAATGTTCGCTCTTTCACGAGCCTCGATCTTGTATACAAAAAAAAAAGAAAAAAAAAGAAAAAGAGAGTCAGAGAGATCATTGAAGAAGACCAGAAAAAGCACAGGGCCCAGAACACTGCCTTGGGGAACTCCAGCCTGAATAGGAAGAGGAGATGAGAGAAACCCATTCAGGGCCACACGTTGACTACCACTAGAGAGGAAGTCCGCCAGCCATGCGTGGAGATTACCATGGATACCAAAGGAGGAGAGCTTGGTGAGCAGAGTGGGGTGCCAGTCCGTATCGAAGGCACGTGATATGTCAAGGGAGACAGCTCTAGTTTCCTGTTTAGCATTGAGGACCTCCATCCATTGTTGAGAAAGCAGAAGCAGCATGTCCAGAGTAGAGTGACCAGGTCTGAAACCAAATTGATGATCAGAGATCAAGCCATTGGAGAAGAGGAAAGATTTCATATCTGAAGCAATGATGGATTCCATGACTTTGCTGATAATTGGGAGAAGGCTGATTGGTCTGTAGTTGCTAGGATCTGTTTTTGCACCTTTTTTGTGCAAGGCGGTGATGTTGGCTGATTTCCAAGCAGATGGCAGATGACCTTGAGCAAAAGAGAGGGTGAAGAGAACAGAGAGAGGGAGTGAAAGAGTGGAAGAACAGGATTTTAGGACCCGTGGGCTGATGCCGTCAGGTCCAGTTGCATAATCAGAGTCGAGGGTTGACAGAAACTTTTCCACCTTGTCAGGAGGAAAGGACACAGAGTCCAGGAGCAGCTGGGTACGACTGGGTATGGTGGGTCAGATAGGGATGGGTTTGGGACACAAGATTTAGAGGCAAACACAGAGTTGAGGCATTCAGCTTTTTCACGTGCGGAGTCAGCCGTGTAGCCGTTTGAGGTGAGGGAGGGGATGGAGGGGGAACAAACACCAGAAACAGATTTGACCAGACGCCACCAGGATTTGGAAGAGGGAGACAGATAAGAGAGTTCGGTCTTGAGAACGGAGAGATATTGTTTCCTGGCTCTCCTGAGGGTGGACACACACTTGTTTCGGGCTTTGTGAAAGGAAATGAGATTTCCTTCCGTTGGATTTGCTTTCCAGGAGACGAAAGCAAGTTGTTTCTGGGCAACAGCCTCACCACAAGATTCCGTGTACCATGGATGGGAGGAAGGGTATGACAACTGAAGACGAGATGGGATAAATCTGTGCATGGGAGAGTGCAATTTACTTTGGAAGAATTCCCAGAATGAGTTGATGTCAGAGGCGGTAGAGATGGGAGACCAGTCCAGGTGATTGATGGCTGCTTGAAGACCGTGCCAGTTGGCCAGAGTGAAATGCCAGACAAATGCCTTGAATGCCGTGAATGGTGCCGTGATTGGGTGCCGTGAATGTGTGCATGGCATCATTAAATCAGATTACCAAGGCATTTTGGAGCACAATATTCAACACATTGTCAGAAAGCTGGGTCTCCATCAAAAGTCATGGGTATTGCAGCAGAGAAGGCACCTTCAAATCTGGGAGAACTGGAGCAGTTTGCACAAGAAGAATATGCCAAACTGCCAGTAGAGAGGTGTAGTAATCTCATCCATGGCTACATGAAGCGCTTGGCTGCAGTTATTTTGTCCAACGGCTGTGCTACCAAATATTAAGTCTCGGGTGTGAATAATTTTGGCAATACCATTTCTTTTTATTTTCTGATTTAACAGGATATATTAAGTTCTAAATCAAAAACAATGGTTCTGTAATATTAACAATGAAATAATGAATTGTGGAGACCAAATAATTTTGTCAATTGCAGAAGATGGCAGAAGACGCCATTTAAATTTTTGCCGCCCCCCAGCCCTACCCCGTTTTTGGTTTTTTTTAATATACAAGATCGAGGCTCATGTAAGAGCTAACATTGATCACAAAAAGATAAACTGACACATAAAACATAAAACATATGATAAAGGGAGTGGGAAACAAGATGGACAGCAGGGACATTGGGAGATCTGTGGGAGGTAGGCTTGGGAAGGGGGGTGAGGGTGGTACTGGTTTAAAAAAAAAACACGTCGACACTGCTCGGGCTTCCAGGAAAGAAGTCGGTATTTTATTTTTTTAAAGTGGATCTGTGGTGAATTAACGGGGGTAGAAATTAACGGGGGTACCCGTTTAGAATCCCGTGCAGGCACGAGCAACTTGCTAGTTCATCAAATGTGCGTAATTTGTAGCTTCGAGAAACCAAATAATCGTACTGTGTTGATAATTTGCTCAAATCACATGAAGCAATATCATGAGACCAAAAACATATGCACAGGTAATCCTCATCGCGGTGCGCAAAAAGCACGAGCTATCGTCACGCATTGTTACGTGTAAACCCAAGGGGATGCCAAGGCAAATGTCTCCTAAAATGATGAAATTAGGCCACTCGGCAATATCACTACCTGCAACTATTTACTTTGCACAGGAACCTTTTCTGCCAGCAGATATACAATTATTGTTTTGGAAAACAAGCTTAATTCTAACATTGAGCAGATATCAAAAAGTTAAAAAGAACACAAGCTATTAAATTTAAAACATAGGGCTAATACCCCTGGGTGCTCACCTGGTATAATAAAGCAGTATGCTACACTGACTAAAGGTATTGTTGGGGTTTTGAGAACCTTGCACTTTGTAAATTGTTGTAAATATACCCCTTTGTAAATAATTCTTTTTGTAAATACCTCCATTCATTGTAAAGGTCAAAGGTCGTCCCCTAGTTAGTCCACATTGCAACACGTAGCGAACCATAGGCCCTCTTCGTAGTTATTTCATTATTATGTGTTTCAGGTAAGGCTGTGTTTCCAATAGTTGACTCTACGTTGCATTAATCAAATAAGATAGGTCCCTTTCGTTCTTTTCAAAAGCGGTGCGAGTGGTTTTCGATCCCCACAAGCCGCCATTGCCATGTGCTCATCTCGGAGAAGAAGGGGGGAGGAGCCGCCAGATCATGGGCGTGGCACCTCACCGTCATCAGAGGTGGAGTCAGCCAGCCCTAACAGCCAACCAGCACCCGGTAGGCGTGCCCTTGTAGCCCGTGGCTTGATTTTGGGGAGGGCAATAAAAGGAGGAGTGAGGGACTGCTTACGCAGATGAGTGAGGGAGCACAAACCGAGAAGATGGGTGGAGTTGGAGGAGAGTCGGTGAGAAGGCGGAGAGACAGACAAAGCCGCGTGAAGCTCTGACACGCTGCTTCAAACAGCCCCTGCCGTGTGAAACCGAATACGTGGAGTCGCCGGCTGCTCACTTCCAGCCCGGAGCGTGAAGCTGGAGCGGACGTCGTTGCTGCGTTTTCCCGCCCGAACCTTCCAGCCCTGCCGTTCTGCACGGACCCTTCTCCTTCGTCCAGCCCTTCCTGCCTGCAATTCCCATTCGTGTACGTGAGTTTGTTCTGTCTGTATTGTCCTGGGGATAAGTAAGCCTGTTTAAGAATTGCCCTGTGTATCTTCTTCTTCTTCGCCCTGTAAATTACTTTCGTTCCTTCTCTTTCTTTGGTTTGTTGTACATAATTAATAAATACCTGTTCCTCCTTACTTTTGGTTTCATTCTCGTCCGATTGCTTTCGTGGTTTCTTTCAATTGAGCATCTGTGGCGCAATTTTGGCCGAACCGCTTTATAATCGGGTTTAGTCCATCGCTAATGGCTCGGATTCCGGATTGTTAAACCGCTCGGCAAACTCCATCTTGTCCGGGATTCGAGCGGGGCCATCCACCTGCTTTGTGGAGGGATTGGCGGAGGTGTCCGGGAATCCCTTGACCAATCACCTTGGCCAATCCCATCCCACAAAGGAGCGGGGTAGTTCCAGGAACGGAGACGGCCAGCTTAACAAGACAAGCGGATTAACCCCCCCTTGCTAACGGGAGTGCCGTGCTCCGGTTCCGCAACAGTATTTTAAACAGTATCATGGTATTTTTAACCAATTACAATGGTTGCTAGGAGACAGGGAACCATGTACAATCATACTAACGTAATCATAAGACTTTAAACAAACAAACAAAAAAATAGCTATTTGGGGGCTCAAACCTGGACCCACGTTGATCCCCCGTATACCCCCTTATGGCACTTTTCCACCGCGGTACCGTATCGTACCGTACTGTAACCAAAATCCGTTTTTTCGTTTTGCCATTGCCAAGTGAACCGTACCTTACCTAAGTACCCGTGCTAAATTTGGTTCCTGCTATGGATAGGCACAAAGCGAGCCGCACCCGGACCTATGGGTGGAGCTAGCAATACTGCAGACCGTTGATTGGTCAATTCAGGAAGAAAATGAACGGTAGTCGTAATGTTACTAGCTATATATTAAGGTTAACGTAACATACTGTACCTGTATTCTTTGTTTGCGCCGACGAACAAGGCCCAAATCTTCGTTGTCGGTCTTCATAATTGTCTGCAAAAGTTTCTTTCTCTTTTTAGCTTCCGCTTTCTGGCGTCTTTCAGCTTCTTCTCAAACACTTCCTTCTCCAACACTTCCTCTCTCTCTTTTTGCATTTCGCTCAAAAAACTCATGTTCAGATAAAGCCAGAACCCGATGAAGAAGTAAAACACAGCTTCAAGTTCCTCCATAGTTGCGGAGCTGTTTACAGTTTAGTGTCGCATGAGAAACTATAACGGCACTCAGTAGAGAGCATACCTTCACCTGGTTGGCCATATCACTCAATGGTGAAGCAACAACACAACATGCATTTTAAGGCCATTTTCCCTGCTTGAGCGGGGGTTAGCCTTGCGGTCCCCATGACAATCTTCTCCATTTTGCTCTATTTTCTGCATCTCCCCTTGTTCGGTCAATGGTGAAGGTGAATGGTGAAGGTGAACTCAATGGTGAAGAATCACTTAAAAATTCTACTAGCCGGATCCGGATCTGAATCTTCACCGAAATTGAATCGATTCTTCCTTCTCAAACACCTAACCAGTCCACCAAGTTTTGTGCAAATCTGTCCATAACTTTTTGAGATATCCTGATATGTATCGTTTTTGGACTCAATGTATACCAATTTGGTTTATGTATCCCAATGGTGAAGAATCATTTAAAAATTTCTAGTAACCGGATCCGAATCCGGATCTTCACCAAAATCTAATCGTTTCGTCCTTGTGACATACGATACATCTCTGCCAAATTTCTTCCGAATCCGTATCCAACTTTTTGGAGATATTTTGTTCACAAACAAACAAACAAATGAAAAATCACTCAAAGAGCGACACTTGGAAAAACAGAATAAAGTAGAATGGCACTCAGTAGAGCATCCTTTTGACCTCAAAAATAATAGTGGTTGAATTAAGTGGTTGAATTAAGTGGAGTGGTTGAATTAAGTTGGCCGATATGAGAATCCTATTCAAATTTCAAATCCATCAGATGAAAATTGAGGATTTTAGAAATGTGAAAAAAGTGGTTGACCTTTGGCCTATGTTGACCTTTTCGCCTACACTGATCTCAAAATAGTTAGAGCTTCAATTAAATTCGCCGATGTGTAAATCCTATTCAAATTTCAAGTCAATCTGATTAAAATTGAAGATTTTAGATATTTGAAATTGTTGTTGTCCTTTTGGCTTATGCTGATCTCAAAAATAGTTGATGGTTGAATTCAGTTAGCTGAAATGAAAATCCTATTCAAATTTCAAGTCAATCGAATGAAAATTGAGGATTTTAGAAATTTGATATTGTTGTTGACCTTTGGTCTATGTTGACCTTTTGGCCTATACTGATCTCAAAAATAGTTGGTGGTTGAATTCAGTTAGTCAATATGTAAATCCTCTCCAAAGTTCAAGTCAATCGGATGAAAATTGAGGATTTTATAAATTAGAAAAAAGTGGTTGACCTTTGGCCTATGTTGACCTTTTGGCCCATGCTGATCTCAAAAATAGTTGGTGGTTGAATTCAGTTTGCCGACATGTAAATGTGATTCGAATTTAAAGTCAATCGGAAGAGAATTGAGGATTTTAGAAATTCGAAAAAGGTGGTTGACCTTTGGCCTATGTTGACATTTTGACCTTTTGACCTCAAATACATATAGCATTTTGTCAGACCACGAACCCTACCATTTGGTGAAGTTTCGTTAAGATCGGCTTCAAATTGTGACCTGTAGGCAAGTATAAGTGAGTGGACAGACAAACACACAAATGAAAAATCGATCAGAGACCGAGGACTTGCCGGAATGTACTTTTTATCAGCCATTTTGGACAAATATGGCGGCTGAACCACGTGACCAATGACGTCATCATTATTTGTTTACTATCATCTATTTTGTCATCATTATCTACACTAATTTATTCCTAGATTATGCTCAAGAAATTTCATCTTGATCGGATGAAGTTTTGTACTTGTCGAATTATGACGTCATAATGGACGCACCGATGACATCATCATTAACATATTTTATTCCCCATGGAGAGTTCTTTACAATGAGCCATGTCTCATTTTTATCTATTCAGCACTTTCGGAGATATTGAGGTGCAAAATTTTTCGGTTTTCCAAGATGGCGACCGAACCACGTGACCGATGACGTCATCAATTGGGCATAGTCTATTCCACGGCAAGGCAAATATGTGTGCAAAGTTTGGCGATTCTATGTTCAACGGTGTAGACATTGTGCTGCGCACAGACAGACAGGCAAACAGATGACAAAATGGTCAGAGACCGAGGACTTGCCAGAATGTACTTTTTTATTGGCCATTTTGGACAAATATGGCGGCCGAACCACGTGACCCATGACGTCATCATTATTTGTTTTCTAAACTAATTTATTCCTTGATGATGCCCAATAAATTTCATCTTGATCGGATGAAGTTTTGTACTTGTCGAATTATGACGTCATAATGGAGGCACCTATGACATCATCATGAACATATTTTATTCCCAATGGAGAGTTCTTTACAATGAGCCATGTCTCAATTTTTTCTATTCAGCACTTTTGGAGATATAGAGGTGCAAAGTTTTTCCGTTTTTCCAAGATGGCGGCCGAACCATGTGACCGATGACGTCATCATTATTATTTTTTCTCCACCAGTTTATGCCGACATGGCGCTCAAGAAATTGCATCTTTATCAGATGAAGTTTTGTACTTGCCGAATTATGATGTCATAATGGAGTCACAAATGACATCATCATTAACATATTTTATTCCCCATGGAGAGTTCTTTACAATAAGCCATGTCTCAATTTTTTCTATTCAGCACTTTCGGAGATATAGAGGTGCAAAGTTTTTCGGTTTTTCCAAGATGGCGGCCGAACCACGTGACCGATGACGTCATCAATTGGGCACAGTCTATTCCAGGGCAAGACAAATATGTCTGTAAAGTTTGGCGATTCTACGTGCAACGTTGTCGATGTAGTGCTGCGCACAGACAAGCAGACCGACAAACAGACAGACAGACAGGCAGACAAACCAACCGATCAACATACTTGCCGGAATCTTTTCCGGCAAGTAACAAATGAAAAATCACTCATAGAGTGACACTTGGCAAAACAGAACAAAGTAGAATGGCATTCAGTAGAGAATCCTTTTGACCTCAAAAATAATTAGTGATTGAATTCAGTGACCTGATGTGCAAATCATCTTCAAAGTTTAAGTTAATCGGATGAAGTTTGACAATTTTAGAAATATGGTCTATGTTGACCTTTTGGCCTATATTGACGTCAAAAATAGTTGGTGGTTGGTTTCACTAACTTGATATGAAAATCCTTTTCAAATTTCAAGTCAATCGGATGAAAACTGAGGATTTTAGAAATTTGAAAAAAATTGGTTGACCTTTGGCCTATGTTGACCTTATGACTGAAGTAGATCTCAAAAATAGTTGGTGTTTGAATTCAGTTCGCTGATATGACCATCCTTTTCAAATTTCAAGTCAATCGGATGAAAATTGAGGATTTTAGAAATTTGAAAAAACGTGGTTGAAGTTTAGCCTATGTTGACCTTTTCGCCGAAGCTGATCTCAAAAATAGTCGGTGGTTGAATTAAGTTCGTTGATATGTAAATCCTATTCAAATTTCAAGTCAATCAGATGATAATTGAAGCTTTTAGAAATTTGAAAAAAGTGGTTGACCTTTGGCCTACGTTGACCTTTTGGCCTATGCTTATCTCAAAAATAGTTGGTGGTTGAATTCAGTTTACCGATATGTAAATCCCATTCAAATTTCAAGCCAAATGGATTAAAATTGGGGATTTTAGAGATTTGAAAAAAGTGGTTGACCTTTGGCCTATGTTGACCTTTTGACCTTTTGAATATATAGGATTTTGTCGGACCACGAACTCTACCATTTGGTGAAGTTTCGTGAAGATCGGTTTCAAATTGTGACCTGTAGGCAAAGATAAGTGAGCGGACTGACAAACACACAAACACACAAACCGGAGTGATCAACATACTTGCAAAAAAAAATGCTTTTTTCCGAAGTAACAAACAAATGGACAAACAGACAGGGGTGAAAACAGGTGTGAAAACAACCTCCATCCACCTGGGCGGCGAAGGTAATTACGTCACCACAGCGGTCGCGTTTTTTTCCCGTCACTTCAGATAACTCCGCCTATTTTCACGGTTCTGTTACTCTGCTGTGCGATGGAAAAACGACACAGGGATTACCGTACTGTACCGAACCGCACTGTAAAGTGCCGTACCGTACTGTACAGTGCCGTACTGTACAGTGCCGTACTGTTCTGTGCAATGGAAAAGCGCCATAAATTTAGCGCAGGTACTTAGGTACGGCACTGTACATAGTGTAGCAGCATAGCAAACCTGTTGTGCATTTTGTGATACAAGCACCAAATTTGGCACAAATGTACATTAATATGTTGCGAACATTTTCAGATATTGGGCCACTTGAAATTCTCTCTTTATGTCCGCCATATTGGATTTCAAAATGGCCGCCACTTGAAATCTACATTTGCTATTATCTCTGGACGTAATGCAGCTATTGACTTGATTCTGGTATCTAAATGTATGTTTTTGGGGGCAAGGAATCCAATGGTACCAATTTCAACTTAATATTATCTATCACAGTCTGTTATATAATTTTATTTGGAAATTATCTAGGCAAATATTGGATTCAACACAATACTTTGAAAAGAATGTCTTAGTTCTGTAAATGTCTTAGGTATAATACTGACATGCTACATGGTCTAGTATTTGAGGCTAGGTGTACTGGTATCTGAGGCTAGGTATATACCGGTACTGAAGATACGTGTACATAAACAGTGTCATGTTAACAAGTTCAGCATTGCCACAAGTACATGTATGTTGTTGACTCATCGTCATGTGCAGTCCCCTTCACACACACAGAGGGCTGTGCACTGAAGGGCAGCCTTTTTGCACTTGCAGCGCCTCACACACCCTTTCTTGCACTTGCAAGAAACCAGCTCAATGCAGCTGTGAGCTGCCTCAGTTAGCCTGGTCCAGTAAGGTGTGTACTGTCCTTCTCCAGTCCTTGACCAACCCCAGTTGGTTGGTGGAGGGAGCTCTGGTGCTGGCAGCAGTATCTGACCCCACACATGTCCACCTTGATACACTGCCCTCTTGACATGTTCCTCCAGAGCTGCCTTCGTTGGAGGGATGAGCTGCACATTGTTCTTCCTTGCGAAGAGTTTCCTCCTGGCCTTGTCAATGTCTGTGCATTTGCTGGTTCGATCATACAACAGGATCACGAACCTCTCGATGATGCGCATTGCATCGTCTGGTATGTCACGAGGTGCAGAGGACAGCAGCAGCAGCGCCTCAGTGAGTTCTGGCAGTACCGTCCAGATTGCCCACGCAGTGTTCTTGCCATGTCTATGAAAACTAGACACAGTGTCGCATCCAGTTAGAGCGTGGAACATTGGCAGTGCATGAGCCTTCTCTCGTCCCAATCCAGCTGCTATTTCGTGTGCTGCTAGGTATCGGAAACTCTGGCCTGTTCCGATTGCCAGCCACAGTTTGTCTTCTGGTTGCAACTCCTGTGCCAGGGACACTGCCAGCACCACAACATCGGTGTCTACAGTCCAGATGAGTATTGCATGGTGTCCATGCTGGACTGCGTGAGATGCATGCAGCAACATCCGACTGTCAGCTTCTTCATGGTTACATGGGGCGAGTGAGGTCAGATCTGGCAGTAGTGGCTTGCTGAGCACTGCCTCTCCATCAGTAATGACGAGTTGCTTGTCCTCCTGGTCAAACCATTCCATGAGAGCTGCTGAGAGGAACCTGAACAGCTCGGTCTTGTTGCTGTCCACTCGTAGGAAGTTCTGCCAGTTTCCTGGTATGGCTGCGGCAGCCACCACACGTCTCCACACACCTTGTCCCCGCTTTGCACGTGTACTACCTTTCAGTGAATCAGCAAGGTAAGTATCCCAGACCAGATCCAGGCGTGACACTGTTTGCAGCTTCGTGGACATATATGGGATGAAGATCTGTTGTGCATGTTGTGGAAAACCATTCAGGTCCGCACAACTTAAGTCCAACGGTTTGGTTTAATTGCATTTAGATCATCACATCATTCCTGTAAGTAGAAATACACAATAAGCATACGATGCGACATCTCATGAAGCCATTCATATCAGTCAATGCAAGCAAGCTAGATATTCTATAAAGGCGTACCATTAACAAGGCTACCGATGTAACATGTCACAAGGGAGAAGTCCCGGAGCACCGACACAGCAACGGGTCTTATAGTCACGCCCCTAGCGGTGACAACAATGACAGCGAGCAGCGAGCATCCCCCCCCGGGTTCAGTACAGATACGATTTCACTACATTCTCCCCCCCGTCAGAATTATACGGCCGCGTGGCTAAAAGCGAGTGAGCGTCAGCATGAATAGGGTGCGGAGTATCAGTCGGCCCAGCCGTATCGGGCCGGGCGGCGAATTTCTCTGCCAGCACGCATTCGAAATTCCCCGGGTACGGCATCTCGTAACCCTGTATCCCCGGTGTCAGAGGCGCCAACAGGGTCGGGTGATGAAGGGGGTAACGCCAAGTCGTCGGACCCGGGCAGTCTCGACGGGGGGAGGGTCGGTGGACTGTCGGCGATGGGAGCGTCGGGAGAGGCCATAGTCTCATAGATGGGTTCGACCGGTTCGTCCGATTCCCTACTAAGGTCGTCGACCCCGCAAGGGGCAAGATGACGAACGGAGACAGTAGTCTCACGACCATCAGATGTCATCACACGAGCATGCTCAGGATTAGCCTGGAGAATCTGCACTTTGTCCACTAGGGGGTCGTACTTGCTCGCGCGAACCGCCCGTTTAAGGTAGGCCGGCCCGGGCCCAGCGAGCCAACTGGGCAAAGACCGTATACACCCCGAGCTCCTGGGGTGGTGGAAAAGTCGCTCATGGGGAGTTTGGTTGGTTGCCGTACTCAGGAGAGCCCGGATTGAGTTCAACGCCGCTGGTAGCGACCAAGCCCATTTATCGAGGCCCCGACCGAGGGTCCGGAGATGGAGCATGACGGCCCTCCAGATAATCCCGTTAAAGCGTTCGATCTGCCCATTAGCCTGGGGTCTGTACGGCGTGGTGTAACTAGACGCAATGTTGTTTTGGAGCAGATAGCCGCGCACCTCCTGAGACAAGAAGACTGCACCCCGGTCGGTATGGACATAGGCCGGGTAACCGAACATTGAGAACAAGTTCTGTAAGCATCGCATCACCGTGGCAGCAGTCATGTCCGCGCACATATAAGCAAAGGGGAATCGTGAGTACTCATCAACGATAGTGAGCAGATGCGAGAGCCGCTCGACACCGGCAAAGGGCCCTTGAAATCCATCGCCAAGCGTTCCCACGGGCGTGTAGCCTTCACCAGAGTCCCCATAGGAGGGTTATAGAAACGCGGTTTGATTTCCGCGCAGATAGCGCAGTCGCGACAGATACGGCGGATATCGTCAATCGAGTAAGGGAGATTCCCACTCCGCACGAAATGAGCGAAACGCGTTACGCCGGGATGGCCCGCAGTGGCATGCAGCACTCGTAGGCCCTCCAACGAGGTGATACCAGCACATGTAGTCGGGCGTGATAAGGCATCGGCGGCCTGGTTATCCTTCCCTGGGCGATATTTGATGGTGTAACAGAAGTCGGCGAGTTCGATACGCCAGCGAGTGATTTTCTCGTTCTTAATGCGCTGGGCGTGTAAGGTGTCGTACATGAACGCAACGCTTTGCTGGTCCGTGATGATTTGGAAGCTCCGCCCGAGTAGGTACGGGCGCCATCGTCGAATAGACTCGACGATCGCATACGCTTCCTTTTCAACGGACGAGTGCCTCCGCTCAGCGGAGGTAAGAGTCCGTGAAAAGAAAGCCACGGGACGTCCCCCTTGGGAGAGGGTCGCCGCGATGGCCTGATCCGAGGCGTCACTTTCGAGGACGAACGAGCCGCTCTCGTCGATGGTCGCTACGGCGGCTCGGGCGATGTCGGTCTTAAGACCTTCAAAGGCCGTCAAGGCGGCCGAACTCAGGGGAAAAGTGTCGCAGGCCACAAGGGGGCGAAGCTTCGCGGAGAAATTTTGCACCCATTTGGAGTAATGGGCGAACAGCCCAAGGGCGCGTTTCAGGGATGCCCGATCGCAGGGAGGGGCCATGTCGAGCAAAGGTCGCAGACGCTCCTTATCCGGAGAGACAGAGCCATGGGTCACGGTGTACCCCAGAAGATCTATGGTGCGTAGGGAGTATTGGCACTTATCCTCGTTCATAGTTAAGTGATACCTCTGCGCGACCTCAAGGAAGCGCTTCAGATTAGCATCATGGTGCCCTTGGTCATATCCACAAACCGTAAGGTTATCGAGGTAGACGAAAACATCGGTTAAGTGCTCCCGCGCAACGAGGTCATCCATGGCCCTCTGGAAACAAGCGACCCCGTTCGTTACCCCAAAAGGCAATCGTGTAAATTGGTACAACCGCTGCCCCGACTCGAAAGCGGTATAGATACGATCCGCCCTAGAGATAGGGATCTGGTGGTACGCACTACGGAGATCGAGAGTACTATAGACCGAATACTGGGACACCTGTTGCACTAGCGCGTCCATCCCCGGAAGGGGGTAGGCATCCAGCTGTGTAAAGCGGTTAATTGTTTGGGAATAGTCGATTACCATGCGTTTGCGATGGGCCTCGCTGCGCACCACTAAGACCTGGGCGCGCCACGGCGACCTACTAGGTTCTATGATGCCGTCTTTCAAGAGCTGAGCCGTTTCATCCGCAATGAATTGCATGTCCGCGTGAGAGTAGCGTCGCGATTTTACCGCGACAGGGGTACAGTCGGAGGTTAGATTGGGGAACAGCAAAAGCGGCCGGACGTCCATTTGCGCTAGGGCGCACACCGTTAGCGCGTCGTCCGCCCCCACAACAAGAGTGTCAGGCCCACCGAACTCCATTACCAGACGTCCATGCAGCTTAAGAAAATCGTGTCCTAGCAGAATATCAGCACATAATGCGGGTAAAACCATAAGGTGTACATCAGGGAAAACCCGTCCCTTTAGCACGAGTTTCAATCGGCATTCCCCTTTTGTGCTGAGCCGAAGTCCCTGGGAAGCCATGAAGATCCGTCTCGTAGACCGCCCGATCCGCCATCCATGCCTGAGCACAAGTCGCTGGTCGATAAAACTATCCGTAGATCCGGTATCCACCAAGGCCTGAACACAATGGCCCTCAACCATAAGGGGAATAAGGGCTTGAGCTAGGCCAGACGAGGCAGCTGGGAGCGGGACTGAGCCCCCCGAATGGGTCGGACCAGCCTCGCGGGTGGATCCTACACCAGCAGCAGTTTTGCGATCGTGGCCGGAGTCTGCGTTGACCATGGGGAATCCATTATCGTCATCAGGGGGCTTTCCCCAGCATTCCGGTGTTTCGCGATTCAAAATCCGACGAGAAAAGGCCTCCGTAGTATTTGACATCGCCTTTTGACACTCCTGGCAGATAAAGGCTTCCGTAGTATCCGAAATCGCCTTTTGACATTTTTGGTCGCTTTGACAAAAGGCTTCCGTAGTATTCGAAATCGCCTTTTTACGTTTTTGGTCGCTTTGACAAAAGGCTTCCGTAGTATTCGAAAGCTGCCTTAACTCTTTTGACGTGGCGGGGGCTTGCGTGGCCCGAGGTTTGGCCAAGGACACGGCCCTTGTCCCCGATGGAGAATGAGACGGTGGTGGCTGTCCGGTGGCGCCAGTCAAGGTCGTCTGAGCGCCCAGCGGGCCGCAGAGAGGGGCCCTCCCCTTCGAAGTCGGGTAAGGCGCTGGGCTCGTGGGCTCTGCTATGAGCCCGTTCAAGGTTGCTGCGCCCGCGCGACCGCGGCTGCGCGAGTCGAAGGGCCGCGAGCCGCGTGCCGTTTTCTTGCACACTTTCGCGTAATGTCCCTTTAGCGAGCACAAATGGCAAATAGCGTCACGTGCCGGACACACGACTCGGGCATGACGAGGCCCTCCACAAAAAAAACATGCGGCCCCGCGCAAGGCCTTGGGTCTGCTGGTCGTAACGGCAGCTGTCAGGGCAGGGTCATCCTCCGGAGCATCCCGGAGTTCAGCAGGCGGATCCACGTCCCCGTCAGTATCACTCTCCGGCCGGGCGTGTAGTGAGGTGCCCGCCAAAAGGCGCGTGCGATCATAGGCGTTCGATTGCATCCGCGCTTCAGTATACGCTGTCGCTTGCTCAACCGCCGTAGCGAAGGTCAGGTCGGTCTTCTCCAAGAGTTTGAGTCGTAGTTCCTGGGAGGAGACCCCTGCTATGAAGGCATCTAAAAGACGATCATCCTTAGCCTGCTCGGGAGTCCGTGGCTCCCTGACGCTGTCCAGCAAAAGCTGCCGGAGCTCCTGGGCGTAATGGTCCATAGCCTCGTTGGGCTGCTGCCGTCGCGTTTGCAGCAAATAACGCGCATACACAGGGCTTTTTTCTTTTATGTAAAGCCGCTTGAGCTCCGCGATGGTAAGATCATACGTCGTGCATTGAGCGATCGCGTGGTAGACCCGGTAGTCGATTTTCGAGTGTAATATCGCCAGCTTCGCGGCAGGCGTCGGAGCGGTCTCAGGCTCATCAAAGAGATGCTCCAGTTGTCGGAGCCAGTGCTTGAGTTGCAAGCCTCCGTCCGTGGCTTGTGGGTCGGCGCTGAAAATGGACACCGTCAGCGTCTTGTTGCCAGCCATGTCAGCAGATCATAAATGCAATTAAGTGTTGTGGAAAACCATTCAGGTCCGCACAACTTAAGTCCAACGGTTTGGTTTAATTGCATTTAGATCATCACATCATTCCTGTAAGTAGAAATACACAATAAGCATACGATGCGACATCTCATGAAGCCATTCATATCAGTCAATGCAAGCAAGCTAGATATTCTATAAAGGCGTACCATTAACAAGGCTACCGATGTAACATGTCACAAGGGAGAAGTCCCGGAGCACCGACACAGCAACGGGTCTTATAGTCACGCCCCTAGCGGTGACAACAATGACAGCGAGCAGCGAGCATCCCCCCCCCCCGGGTTCAGTACAGATACGATTTCACTACAGTGCATACTCTTCAAAGGTCTTTGATGCAGCCGGCTTCAGCATCTGGACGATGGCTGCTCCATCAAGCACAATACAGGTCGTGACAGGAGTCTCTGTCTTTGCGTCGGAGACTTCTTCCAAGCATGTGAGGAGATCACTCTTGGTACCAGTGCAGAGGCTTCCACCATCAGACAATGCAGGAGGACATGCCTGATTCTCGTGACAAAATAACTCCTCAAGGTTTCCATCCCTCGTCTGGCAGCCAATGTACAGGCGTGCAAAGAGTTCACGGTCATTCTTGATGGAGGCGAGCTGTTGCTGACCTTTGCTCTGGCTTCTTGGAGTGGAAGTGCTGAACACCTTCAGCTTGTTACGAGGAATGGGTGCGTCCACTGCCTTTGTTCTGTCCAACAGACACTCTCTGGTGAAAGCCTCGAACTGCTCTTGGCCAATCCTCTTGGCATTCATCACGGTCTCCACAGCAGCATGATCTGCGATCTCCTTTGTGTCCAGTTTGACTACATCCTGACTCTCCTCCTCGAATGGGTTGCCCATCTCCTCTATGACACCGACGAGAGAGCGAACATCTTTCACAAATGAGGCCTGTACACTTGGCGTCTGATCATGATGATGATGTGTGTCTGCTGTTTGCCGTCTCCAGTGTTGGTTCCCATCCTGGAATTCTTCGATCACCCTGGCAACTTCTGGTCCCGCAACCATCCAGCGACGAGGGCACTAGGGTTGTCAGTGAGCCCAACTGCTCCACCGTCTCCTTTGATGCAGGCATTATTCTGCTCATGTGCCTGGTCAATCGGGATTGAAGAGAACACCCTCTGTGTTTTCTGAACGGTGAAGTGGCTTTCCCTGAATTTCCTGGCTACATCTGGGTGTTTGATGGTGAGTTCGGCCATGTCCTTCAGGTGCACTGGTATCCACCCAGCATAATGGGTGTGATCCAGTGCATGGAACCAGGGGACCAGCTCTGTCAGAGCATCGAGGTACATCATTAACGATCCCTGCCTGAGAGAACGCACATACACTAGAACCAACAGTTCTAGTTCCAGCACGGTTGCCCAGTAGTGAAACTGGGGGATGTCTTCTCCTCTCTGGCAACACCAGTCTTCAAACTCCGGAAGGTCCTCTGCATCCCTGGTTTCTCCCAGACAGTAGTGGTTGTAGGCACGGTGTTGCAGGATGTACAGTGCTGCTGCAGTCACTTGATGTGCTCTTCTTGTGCGCAAGACATGGGATGCTCGCAGGAATGAGTCTGCTGTCCCTGCTGTCGCAATCTCGGCTTGCACAAGTGCTTGCACCCAACCACTCCCTTTCAGCCAGTCCCCCAGTGTCCTCAGTGCCGCCATCTCTATGTGGAGGCCACCAAACATCACCACTATCTGGTCTTCACCATAGCTCTCTGGCCACTTCCACTGTATCTGCTTGGCCAAAGCAAACAGTGGCTGATCAACGGTGACCACTGGTGTCTGTCCAGGATTCAGGTGTTCCACAGCATTCTTCACGACGTCCATTGAGTGCCGGATCATGGCCACTGTGTGGGCACTCTCCAGGAAGAGTGGAAGCAGCGACGTGGGGCAGATGACTCGAGCATCTGGTGGCTGTCGGCCGGCATGAAATGCAGCCCAAGATGTGTTGTCATTGTCCACTGTACCAGTGTTGTCTTCCAGGACTCGCTTTGCATTGCCTAGCCATTGGTATTCTTCATCAGTCTGCTGTTTGAAGTCTCCTCTGGTCAATGACGCCACTTTAGCAGCTGGGACAGGCGACTTATTGATGCTGCTAGTGACAGGGGGTACATCAGTGTAGTAGTGCGGCAAGGGGGCGACTGTCTTGGACCGTGCATCCCCAGATCCTCCAACAATGACGATACTCCGATCCACTCCTTCACCAGTGTAAGAAGGATGTTGTATAAGGGAGATAGCGATACCATGGAAGGAGTCCTTTGATGTTGTTGCACTGGGGTTGTGATCTATGTTGTCTACAGCGGCAGTTGTAAACACTTTGCCACGCATCTTCGGAGGGCAGACCACTCGTTCTCTATGTTTATGCATTATGCATGTTTGGTATTTATTGACAATATGAATGTAATGTTACATAAAATATGCATATGAAAAACACAAATGAATGGGTCACTTTGTTTCCTAATGGGATATGAATTTATATTTTAGACTGCCAGTATATATGAGCTTGTCTGAGTTGTTACTAGTGATTTAGTATAGTTTATTTATTTATTTATATTTACAGAACTAAGACATTCTTTTCAAAGTATTGTGTTGAATCCAATATTTGCCTAGATAATTTCCAAATAAAATTATATAACAGACTGTGATAGATAATATTAAGTTGAAATTGGTACCATTGGATTCCTTGCCCCCAAAAACATACATTTAGATACCAGAATCAAGTCAATAGCTGCATTACGTCCAGAGATAATAGCAAATGTAGATTTCAAGTGGCGGCCATTTTGAAATCCAATATGGCGGACATAAAGAGAGAATTTCAAGTGGCCCAATATCTGAAAATGTTCGCAACATATTAATGTACATTTGTGCCAAATTTGGTGCTTGTATCACAAAATGCACAATTCTTTTGAATATTTGGGCTAAGCCGCCCCACTAACAGTATGGTTCGCTTGGCAATGGAAAAACGAAAAAACGGATTTTGGTTACAGTACGGTACAGTACGACACTGTGTGTGTGTGTGTGTGTGTGTGTGTGTGTGTGTGTGTGTGTATGTGTGTGTGTGTGTGTGTGTGTGTGTGTGTGTATGTGTGTGTGTGTGTGTGTGTAATATCATATCAAATATAAATTGTCCTTATTGGTTTTAGACAAGTACAAAAAAATAGAAAAAAAACAAAGTGATTTCTTCAAAATGCCAACACAATGAGAACATTCACCGCGCCGCGCCGACAACTCCTGCTCGTCAAAGTAAAATTAAAATAAATGATGCATCCGAGTAACGGACTGGTCATGCCGATCAAACCCGAGTGCAGTTTTCAATCCAGAATTTCAAAGCTTCAGTTTTGGACAATTCTCTATTTTTAAGAATTCAGCAAGAAAAAAAAAATCGACAAAAAGTGAAAACAATTGTGAGCAAGCTGAACACATGCACTCTAGGCCAAAGACCAAAGCACAAAGTCTTGGGCTGAACACATGCACTCTCGGCCAAAGACCAAAGCACATAGTCTTGGGCTGAACACATGCACTCTAGGCCAAAGACCAAAGCACAAAGTCTTGGGCTGAACACATGCACTCTAGGCCAAAGACCAAAGCACATAGTCTTGGGCTGAACACGTGCACTCTAGGCCAAAGACCAAAGCACATAGTCTTGGGCTGAACACGTGCACTCTCGGCCAAAGACCAAAGCACATAGTCTTAGGCTGAACACGTGCACTCTAGGCCAAAGACCAAAGCACATAGTCTTGGGCTGAACACATGCACTCTCGGCCAAAGACCAAAGCACATAGTCTTGGGCTGAACACGTGCACTCTCAGCCAAAGACCAAAGCACATAGTCTTGGGCTGAACACATCCGCTCTAGGCCAAAGACCAAAGCACATAGTCTTGGGCTGAACACATGCACTCTAGGCCAAAGACCAAAGCACATAGTCTTGGGCTGAACACATGCACTCTAGGCCAAAGACCAAAGCACATAGTCTTGGGCTGAACACGTGCACTCTCGGCCAAAGACCAAAGCACATAGTCTTGGGCTGAACACATGCACTCTCGGCCAAAGACCAAAGCACATAGTCTTGGGCTGAACACATGCACTCTAGGCCAAAGACCAAAGCACATAGTCTTGGGTTGAACACCTGCACTCTAGGCCAAAGACCAAAGCACATAGTCTTGGGCTGAACACATGCGCTCTAGGCCAGAGACCAAAGCACATAGTCTTGGGCTGAACACATGCACTCTAGGCCAAAAACCAAAGCACATAGTCTTGGGCTGAACATATGCACTCAAGGCCAAAGACCAAAGCACATAGTCTTGGGCTGAACACCTGCACTCTCGGCCAAAGACCAAAGCACAAAGTCTTGGGCTGAACACATGCACCCTAGGCCAAAGACCAAAGCACAAAGTCTTGGGCTGAACACAACCGCTCTAGGCCAAAGACCAAAGCACATAGTCTTGGCCTGAACACCTGCACTCTCGGTCAAAGACCAAAGCACATAGTCTTGGGCTGAACACATGCACTCTCGGCCAAAGACCAAAGCACATAGTCTTGGGCTGAACACATGCGCCCTAGGCCAAAGACCAAAGCACAAAGTCTTGGGCTGAACACAACCGCTCTAGGCCAAAGACCAAAGCACATAGTCTTGGCCTGAACACCTGCACTCTCGGTCAAAGACCAAAGCACATAGTCTTGGGCTGAACACCTGCACTCTCGGCCAAAGACCAAAGCACAAAGTCTTGGGCTGAACACATGCGCCCTAGGCCAAAGACCAAAGCACAAAGTCTTGGGCTGAACACAACCGCTCTAGGCCAAAGACCAAAGCACATAGTCTTGGCCTGAACACCTGCACTCTTGGTCAAAGACCAAAGCACATAGTCTTGGGCTGAACACACGCACTCTAGGCCAAAGACCAAAGCACATAGTCTTTGTCATGTATGCAGTGCAAAACTTTTGCCCTACGGAGCAAATCTTTGAACCGACACGTCTCCGGAGGGTGCTTTCCGTTGCACCGAAAACAGTTGTTGTGGGTTTGAGACTGCACTGGCTTCTGACGAGGAGCCTTGTTCCAACGTTTTGGCTGAACATGATCCAACCGATTCACAGCAGGGCTGGTACCAGATGAGCGAGTGGCACCGATGCTTGTAGCGTTGCGTTCAGCACTTTCCATGGAAATGGCGGTGTCTCTGGCATTTTGGAACGTCAGTCTTCTCTCAGCAAGCAGGCGTCTACGAGTGCGGTCATCGGACATGCCAACCACCAGCAAATCACGAAGCATGTCATCGATCGTGTCCCCAAACTCACACAGATGTGACAGTTTTTTGAGGTGTGCAATGAAGTCTGCGATCGACTGACCATGCTGCTGTCTGCACATGTAAAAATTAAACCGACACAGGATGACTGAAGGAGATGGGTTGCAATGTTCCTTCAAAGCGGCCTTGAGCTCTGCATACGTGAGCTCCTGGATTGTCCGAGGCCGAATCAGGTTTTTAACAAGTGAGCCGCCGATGAGCCACCGAACGCAACGTCGTTTCTTACCAGGATGATATTCTGGTTACTGGTCGTACGGATGCGGAACATCTACAGAACCTGGGTAGAGTTCTGAAGAAGATTTCGGACTCCGGCCTACGTTTGCGTCGAGACAAGTGCAAGTTTATGGTGCCATCAGTCACTTACCTGGGTCATACGATTGATGCCGAGGGTCTACACCCGACAGATGAGAAAGTCCGAGCTATCAAGGATGCTCCTGCTCCACGAGATGTGACCGAATTGAAGTCATACCTCGGTTTGCTTCAGTTCTATGGTCGTTACATCCCGAATGTGACCGACGTTTTGGGCCCCCTTTATCGGCTTTTGAGGAAAGGAGTCTCCTGGAGCTGGGGGTCCACTGAACAATCAGCATTCCAGACCTCCAAGGATCTGCTCAAATCGTCCAATGTTCTCGTTCATTTTGATCCAGAGAAGGATCTTGTGCTGACATGCGATGCCTGTCGGTATGGAGTGGAGAGTGTATTATCACACGTGATGCCTGACGGTACGGAAAGACCGGTTGCATTTGCATCCAGAACGTTGTCCCTGGCAGAGAAGAACTATTCCCAACTTGACAAGGAAGGATTGGGAATCGTTTTCGGCGTCGGCAAATTTCGCCAGTACCTTCTTGGACATCATTTCACGATTCGCACTGATCACAAGCCGCTGATCAGTCTGTTTGGTCCAACTAAGGCGATGTCTGACACACTACCGCCCAGGATCATCCGCTGGTCCCTGTTTCTCGCTGCTTATGACTACACCATATGTTATAAGCCCGGTTCGTCTATCACAAATGCAGATGCCATGAGTCGGTTACCCCTTCCAGAATCCGTTGATGATTCGCCTACACCAGGATCCATTATCGCACTGATGGATCATCTGGAAGATTGTGCTGTCGATTCCGGCCAGATCCGCACTCGTACTCGACGAGACCCCGTTCTGTCCAGAACTGTCCAGGCTGTACAGCTTGGATGGCATTTGCTACCTGAGGGTGACCCAGATTTTGCGGCTTTTAAAGCACGTAAAAACGAACTCGGCGTGGAAAATGGTTGCCTACTCTGGGGATGTCGTGTCATGATCCCGAAAAATCTGCGTTCCAGGGTCATGGATGAAATCCATGACTGTCACCCCGGGATTGTGAAGATGAAGTCACTCGCCAGAAACTATGTGTGGTGGCCGAATCTTGATGCTGATATCGAACATCATGTTCGACATTGTTACCCCTGCCAGAGCACCCGGAATACACCTGCAAAAGCGCCACTGCATCCCTGGGAATAGCCCAGCAAACCGTGGCATCGCCTACATCTCGATTATGCCGGGCCTATTAACGGCAGCATGATTCTAATAATTACGGACGCGCACACAAAATGGATTGATGCCTATGTGACGCGTGGTACTACGTCAGCCATTGTCATCGAAAGACTCAGACGCTCTTTCGCTACTCATGGTCTGCCCAGGATGATCGTGAGTGATAACGGTTCGTGTTTTTCCAGTTCCGAGTTTGCCGAGTTCACACGTCGGAACGGCATCAAACATAAGTTTGTCAGCCCACATCACCAGGCTTCAAATGGCTTGGCCGAACGATCCGTGGGAATCATCAAATCCGGATTGCAGAAACTTCAGGAGGGAACCCTGGAAACAAAGCTGTCTCGTCTCCTGTTCAAATACCGCATCACGCCACAATCAACAACCGGTGCAGCTCCGTCTGAGTTATTGATGAAACGACACTTGAGATCGACACTTGACAATCTCAAACCGGACATATCATCAAATGTTTATCAGAGCCAGCTTAATCAAAAGTTGGTGCACGATAAGACGTCCAACAGTCGATGTATCAACATTGGAGATCCAGTGTTTGCCCGAAATTTTGGTGCAGGTGCGACGTGGCTACCGGGGGACATCATCGAGAAGCCAGGTCCACTGTCCTGTGTGATTCGCCTGCAGGACGGCCGCGAAATTCGTCGACATCAGGACCACATAACCTACCGTCACTGTGAGTCGATGGAGCCTGTAGCATCGTCACAGTCAGGACAACAGTTCGACCCGCCACTGCCGGAGATCGTCGTGGCCGCTCCAGCCGGCTCGGATGCCCCGAAAACCTCTGCAAATGCTACACCCTTCGTGGAGACCAAAGGAATCACCTCGGACTCTGTATCCACTGGTACACCGCGACGCTCAATGCGTGAGAGAAAAGCACCCGACCGGTTGAATCTTTGAAGATGTTTTTTTTTCACGTTGACACATGTTCTATTTTCACGTATTTTCATGATTCTCATAACCGTTTGCACACATATTTTCACATGTTTTGGAAATGTTGCTTTTGAAATGTCAATTCTGGAAATCTAGCACGTATTGCTCTTGGTAATTTTGGACTTAAAGGGGAGGATGTCATGTATGCAGTGCAAATATTCACCGTTGTATCCCTACACCGGGACCGGGTTGTATCCCTACACCAGACCTCGGATGGCACTGCTGTGAATCGGGCCTTGATCGGCAGAGGGAATAAACGTGTACGACAATTGATCGCAGTTTGTCGAGATACTTTACAGTCTTGGGCTGAACACATGCACTCTAGGCCAAAGACCAAAGCACACAGTCTTGGGCTGAACACCTGCACTCTAGGCCAAAGACCAAAGCACACAGTCTTGGGCTGAACACCTGCACTCTAGGCCAAAGACCAAACCACATAGTCTTGGGCTGAACACATGCACTCTAGGCCAAAGACCAAAGCACACAGTCTTGGGCTGAACACCTGCACTCTAGGCCAAAGACCAAAGCACATAGTCTTGGGCTGAACACCTGCACTCTAGGCCAAAGACCAAAGCACATAGTCTTGGGCTGAACACATGCACTCTAGGCCAAAGACCAAAGCACATAGTCTTGGGCTGAACACATCCGCTCTAGGCCAAAGACCAAAGCACATAGTCTTGGGCTGAACACCTGCACTCTAGGCCAAAGACCAAAGCACATAGTCTTGGGCTGAACACATGCACTCTAGGCCAAAGACCAAAGCACACAGTCTTGGGCTGAACACATGCACTCTAGGCCAAAGACCAAAGCACATAGTCTTGGGCTGAACACCTGCACTCTAGGCCAAAGACCAAAGCACATAGTCTTGGGCTGAACACATCCACTCTAGGCCAAAGACCAAAGCACATAGTCTTGGGCTGAACACCTGCACTCTAGGCCAAAGACCAAAGCACATAGTCTTGGGCTGAACACCTGCACTCTAGGTCAAAGACCAAAGCACATAGTCTTGGGCTGAACACATCCGCTCTAGGCCAAAGACCAAAGCACATAGTCTTGGGCTGAACACCTGCACTCTAGGCCAAAGACCAAAGCACATAGTCTTGGAAAGCAATGAAAAGGAATACACAATGAAATGAATTTTACCGAAGCAATACACAGGTGTGCACTTTGGCCCTTAAACTGAAATATCTGGTCATACATGAAACACTCGCTGTTTCTGCCATCATGCATCACAAGACAAAAATAAGCTTTCAAATTCAATGCTTTCGGCTCGGCCTGCACTCCACATTGCATAAAGGTTACTTTTCGTGAACGCTTCAATTGCACAACCCAAATGATCACCAACCACACTGGGCTGGCAGGATGGCCGACAGGTACACACACCCGTCTACCTAAGCAGTGTTGCCTGGGTTCAAATCCTGATCCAGCTATAAACTGCCATCCCGGTATTTCACAGAGACAGGGTGATTCATCAATGTGTGCGCTGTCCCTCGGATGGACGTTAAACAGGTGGGCGTCGCACCTGCATGCATTCATTCGTGGGCGTTAAACATCCCAGGTGTACTTTGTGAAGAGTAAGTTAGCTATTGCTGGCACCATGGCGAAATTCTCAATTTCTGCCCCAACCAGCTGAGGGCATTGCATCAGCGGCGCAGTCAAACTCTCAGCCAATGATTCCCACCCCTCCCCAATTCCCCCCCACCTCCCCAATGCCCCACCTCCC
This sequence comes from Myxine glutinosa, assembly GCF_964187855.1. NCBI lineage: Eukaryota > Metazoa > Chordata > Myxini > Myxiniformes > Myxinidae > Myxine > Myxine glutinosa. Next base: position 2,617,867 of record NC_136274.1, read on the forward strand.
CAATTCCCCCGCACCTCCCCAATTCCCCCGCACCTCCCCAATGCCCCCCATCTCCCCAATGCCCCCCACCTCCCCAATGCCCCCCACATCCCCAATGCCCCCACCTCCCAAATGCCCCCACCTCCCCAATTCCCCCCCCCCACCTCCACAATGCCCCCCCACCTCCCCAATGCCCCCCACCTCCCCAATGCCCCACCTCCCCAATGTACCCCATCTCCCCAATGTCCCCCCACCTCCCCAATGGCCCCCACCTCCCCCAATGCCCCCCACTTCCCCAATGGCCCCCCACCTCCCCAATGGCCCCCCACCTCCCCAATGGCCCCAGTCCTTTTAGGTTAAAGATACATTGGAATAAATAGCCCTGGGTGGTACTGACGCCAGTCTCTCTGGACCCGGTGACCTGGCACACTGAAGCTGGGCATCGGCAGATCAGCCAATGGGACAGCTGAAAGTCACAATTTCGGGAGGGGGTCGTCACTAAGCAAGCCCCCTTTAAAAGAGGCAGATCATGATGGCGGGCACACTTTGATAAGATCTCACGGTTCCAAAACCAAATACCAAACTTCGTTGATATGTGGCCATTACTTAGGCCACTGTAGGGGTGAAAGGGTGAGGAAATTCTTTACCACGATCCTCTGGTCCTCGCGGAAAGGGAAAATCGCCATCACGGGAAAGAATCATTAACATGGTTAACGTCGCCCGCACAGAGGTTATCCACACACAAACACCATTATTTCCGGCCTTTCAAGGCTTCCATCGCATGAAACCCCAAAGCATAAGATGCCTCAATCAATTCATTCTTCTGTTCCCTTTGCTCGCACCTGTTGGGAGACACGAATCAAAATGGCCGCATTAGAACTTTCTGATGATGTCAGTGACTACACAGCACCTCCTGGTGTTGAGAACTGGAACTTTAACTGGAACTGGAACTTCACTCCTATTTTGAGGAATGTGATCACCACCAAAGTATAATCATGGTATTCTAACGGAATTGAACTTAAATTTGAAAAACACAAAAGATAAGAGAAATTCATTTCAAGCCGGGTTTGATATTGAAGGAAAATCATACATGCAGGTTGGACCTGATCACGGAGTGGAAAATTACCCTTTACAATCATAATTTAAAAAAATAGCCACGAGTGGGATGAAGGTCATCTTGATGTTGTAGATGAGACGACTGCTCATTTGGGGGAACCCCTCTGGGAGTCCCCTTGATTCCCTGATACAAAACCGAAACATTTAAGACCGGGCCATCCTGTGGACCGCCGTCGAGTATCAGGGTGTCAGAGCAATCGGATGGTAAATAAGGGACGAGTACGGATCCGAAGTTTTAGGGGATAACCCTCCCTGAAAGCACCACGATCCGAAATCGAAAAATCGAACACTGAGCGATTGTGCAGGCCATCAAGTAGAAGGGCTGCACCAGGTTTTAGAGCCATCAGTTGGTAAATAAGGGACGAGTGGGGATCTAAAGGTCCAAGGGGTAACCACCCATACACCATTCCGCTCTGGAAGCCTCCAGGATCCGAATTCAGAAAATACGAAATTTAAATATGTCCGATGAAGCGATCCTGCGGACCATCAACTAACCCACCATGTCTAATTATAAAATGTTCTAAAGGGTGATTCTGAACGGTAGCTCCAAAGTGTATACAAAAGGGTAAATCCAAAGTGTATTCTAAAGGGTAATTCCAAAGTGCATACAAAAGGGTAAATCCAAAGTGTATACAAAAGGGTAAATCCAAAGTGTATACAAAAGGGTAAATCCAAAGTGTATACAAAAGGGTAAATCCAAAGTGTATACAAATGGGGTAATTCTAATGGGTAAATCCAAAGTGTATACAAAAGGGTGAATCCAAAGTGTATACAAAAGGGTAAATCCAAAGTGTATACAAAAGGGTGAATCCAAAGTGTATACAAAAGGGTAAATCCAAAGTGTATACAAAAGGGTAAATCCAAAGTGTATACAAAAGGGTAATTCTAATGGGTAAATCCAAAGTGTATACAAAAGGGTAAATCCAAAGTGTATTCTAAAGGGTAATTCTAATGGGTAAATCCAAAGTGTATACAAAAGGGTGAATCCAAAGTGTATATAAAAGGGTAAATCCAAAGTGTATAAAAAAGGGTAAATCCAAAGTGTATAAAAAAGGGTAAATCCAAAGTGTATACAAAAGGGTGAATCCAAAGTGTATACAAAAGGGTACGGTAAATCCAAAGTGTATATAAAAGGGTAAATCCAAAATGTATTCTAAAGGGTAAATCCAAAGTGCATACAAAAGGATGAATCCAAAGTGTATAGAAAAGGGTAATTCCAAAGTGTATACAAAAGGGTAAATCCAAAGTGTATACAAAAGGGTGAATCCAAAGTGTATACAAAAGGGTACGGTAAATCCAAAGTGTATATAAAAGGGTAAATCCAAAATGTATTCTAAAGGGTAAATCCAAAGTGCATACAAAAGGGTGAATCCAAAGTGTATAGAAAAGGGTAATTCCAAAGTGTATACAAAAGGGTAAATCCAAAGTGTATACAAAAGGGTGAATCCAAAGTGTATAGAAAAGGGTAATTCCAAAGTGTATACAAAAGGGTAAATCCAAAGTGTATACAAAAGGGTGAATCCAAAGTGTATACAAAAGGGTACGGTAAATCCAAAGTGTATATAAAAGGGTAAATCCAAAATGTATTCTAAAGGGTAAATCCAAAGTGCATACAAAAGGGTGAATCCAAAGTGTATAGAAAAGTGTAATTCCAAAGTGTATACAAAAGGGTAAATCCAAAGTGTATTCTCAAGGGTGAATCCAAAGTGCATACAAAAGGGTAAATCCAAAGTGTATACAAAAGGGTGAATCCAAAGTGTATATAAAAAAGGGTAAATCCAAAGTGTATACAAAAGGGTGAATCCAAAGTGTATTCTAAAGGGTAATTCCAAAGTGCATACAAAAGGGTAAATCCAAAGTGTATACAAAAGGGTAAATCCAAAATGTATACAAAAGGGTAAATCCAAAATGTATTCGAAAGGGTAATTCCAAACTGCATACAAAAGGGTAAATCCAAAATGTATACAAAAGGGTAAATCCAAAATGTATTCGAAAGGGTAAATCCAAAATGTATACAAAAGGGTAAATCCAAAGTGTATTCGAAAGGGTAATTCCAAACTGCATACAAAAGGGTAAATCCAAAGTGTATACAAAAGGGTAAATCCAAAATGTATACAAAAGGGTAAATCCAAAGTGTATACAAATGGGGTAATTCTAATGGGTAAATCCAAAGTGTATACAAAAGGGTGAATCCAAAGTGTATACAAAAGGGTAAATCCAAAGTGTATACAAAAGGGTGAATCCAAAGTGTATACAAAAGGGTAAATCCAAAGTGTATACAAAAGGGTAAATCCAAAGTGTATACAAAAGGGTAATTCTAATGGGTAAATCCAAAGTGTATACAAAAGGATAAATCCAAACTGTATTCTAAAGGGTAATTCTAATGGGTAAATCCAAAGTGTATACAAAAGGGTGAATCCAAAGTGTATACAAAAGGGTAAATCCAAAGTGTATAAAAAAGGGTAAATCCAAAGTGTATAAAAAAGGGTAAATCCAAAGTGTATACAAAAGGGTGAATCCAAAGTGTATACAAAAGGGTATGGTAAATCCACAGTGTATATAAAAGGGTAAATCCAAAATGTATTCTAAAGGGTAAATCCAAAGTGCATACAAAAGGGTGAATCCAAAGTGTATAGAAAAGGGTAATTCCAAAGTGTATACAAAAGGGTAAATCCAAAGTGTATACAAAAGGGTGAATCCAAAATGTATACAAAAGGGTACGGTAAATCCAAAGTGTATATAAAAGGGTAAATCCAAAATGTATTCTAAAGGGTAAATCCAAAGTGCATACAAAAGGGTGAATCCAAAGTGTATAGAAAAGGGTAATTCCAAAGTGTATACAAAAGGGTAAATCCAAAGTGTATACAAAAGGGTGAATCCAAAGTGTATAGAAAAGGGTAATTCCAAAGTGTATACAAAAGGGTAAATCCAAAGTGTATACAAAAGGGTGAATCCAAAGTGTATACAAAAGGGTACGGTAAATCCAAAGTGTATATAAAAGGGTAAATCCAAAATGTATTCTAAAGGGTAAATCCAAAGTGCATACAAAAGGGTGAATCCAAAGTGTATAGAAAAGGGTAATTCCAAAGTGTATACAAAAGGGTAAATCCAAAGTGTATTCTCAAGGGTGAATCCAAAGTGCATACAAAAGGGTAAATCCAAAGTGTATACAAAAGGGTGAATCCAAAGTGTATATAAAAAAGGGTAAATCCAAAGTGTATTCTAAAGGGTAATTCCAAAGTGCATACAAAAGGGTAAATCCAAAGTGTATACAAAAGGGTAAATCCAAAATGTATACAAAAGGGTAAATCCAAAGTGTATACAAATGGGGTAATTCTAATGGGTAAATCCAAAGTGTATACAAAAGGGTGAATCCAAAGTGTATACAAAAGGGTAAATCCAAAGTGTATACAAAAGGGTGAATCCAAAGTGTATACAAAAGGGTAAATCCAAAGTGTATACAAAAGGGTAAATCCAAAGTGTATACAAAAGGGTAATTATAATGGGTAAATCCAAAGTGTATACAAAAGGATAAATCCAAACTGTATTCTAAAGGGTAATTCTAATGGGTAAATCCAAAGTGTATACAAAAGGGTGAATCCAAAGTGTATACAAAAGGGTAAATCCAAAGTGTATAAAAAAGGGTAAATCCAAAGTGTATAAAAAAGGGTAAATCCAAAGTGTATACAAAAGGGTGAATCCAAAGTGTATACAAAAGGGTACGGTAAATCCACAGTGTATATAAAAGGGTAAATCCAAAATGTATTCTAAAGGGTAAATCCAAAGTGCATACAAAAGGGTGAATCCAAAGTGTATAGAAAAGGGTAATTCCAAAGTGTATACAAAAGGGTAAATCCAAAGTGTATACAAAAGGGTAAATCCAAAATGTATACAAAAGGGTAAATCCAAAATGTATTCGAAAGGGTAATTCCAAACTGCATACAAAAGGGTAAATCCAAAATGTATACAAAAGGGTAAATCCAAAATGTATTCGAAAGGGTAAATCCAAAATGTATACAAAAGGGTAAATCCAAAGTGTATTCGAAAGGGTAATTCCAAACTGCATACAAAAGGGTAAATCCAAAGTGTATACAAAAGGGTAAATCTAAAATGTATACAAAAGGGTAAATCCAAAGTGTATACAAATGGGGTAATTCTAATGGGTAAATCCAAAGTGTATACAAAAGGGTGAATCCAAAGTGTATACAAAAGGGTAAATCCAAAGTGTATACAAAAGGGTGAATCCAAAGTGTATACAAAAGGGTAAATCCAAAGTGTATACAAAAGGGTAAATCCAAAGTGTATACAAAAGGGTAATTCTAATGGGTAAATCCAAAGTGTATACAAAAGTATAAATCCAAACTGTATTCTAAAGGGTAATTCTAATGGGTAAATCCAAAGTGTATACAAAAGGGTGAATCCAAAGTGTATACAAAAGGGTAAATCCAAAGTCTATAAAAAAGGGTAAATCCAAAGTGTATAAAAAAGGGTAAATCCAAAGTGTATACAAAAGGGTGAATCCAAAGTGTATACAAAAGGGTACGGTAAATCCACAGTGTATATAAAAGGGTAAATCCAAAATGTATTCTAAAGGGTAAATCCAAAGTGCATACAAAAGGGTGAATCCAAAGTGTATAGAAAAGGGTAATTCCAAAGTGTATACAAAAGGGTAAATCCAAAGTGTATACAAAAGGGTGAATCCAAAGTGTATACAAAAGGGTAAATCCAAAGTGTATACAAAAGGGTAAATCCAAAGTGTATACAAAAGGGTGAATCCAAAGTGTATAGAAAAGGGTAATTCCAAAGTGTATACAAAAGGGTAAATCCAAAGTGTATATAAAAGGGTAAATCCAAAATGTATTCTAAAGGGTAAATCCAAAGTGCATACAAAAGGGTGAATCCAAAGTGTATAGAAAAGGGTAATTCCAAAGTGTATACAAAAGGGTAAATCCAAAGTGTATACAAAAGGGTGAATCCAAAGTGTATACAAAAGGGTACGGTAAATCCAAAGTGTATATAAAAGGGTAAATCCAAAATGTATTCTAAAGGGTAAATCCAAAGTGCATACAAAAGGGTGAATCCAAAGTGTATAGAAAAGGTAATTCCAAAGTGTATACAAAAGGGTAAATCCAAAGTGTATTCTCAAGGGTGAATCCAAAGTGCATACAAAAGGGTAAATCCAAATTGTATACAAAAGGGTGAATCCAAAGTGTATATAAAAAAGGGTAAATCCAAAGTGTATTCTAAAGGGTAATTCCAAAGTGCATACAAAAGGGTAAATCCAAAGTGTATACAAAAGGGTAAATCCAAAATGTATACAAAAGGGTAAATCCAAAATGTATTCGAAAGGGTAATTCCAAACTGCATACAAAAGGGTAAATCCAAAATGTATACAAAAGGGTAAATCCAAAATGTATTCGAAAGGGTAAATCCAAAATGTATACAAAAGGGTAAATCCAAAGTGTATTCGAAAGGGTAATTCCAAACTGCATACAAAAGGGTAAATCCAAAGTGTATACAAAAGGGTAAATCCAAAATGTATACAAAAGGGTAAATCCAAAGTGTATACAACAGGGTAAATCCAAAGTGTATTCTAAAGGGTAAATCCAAAGTGTATACAAAAGGGTGAATCCAAAGTGTATACAAAAGGGTGAATCCAAAGTGTATTCTAAAGGGTAATTCCAAAGTGTATACTAAAGGGTAAATCCAAAGTGTATTCTAAAGGATAAATCCAAAGTGTATTCTAAAGGGTACTTCTAAAGGGTAATTATTCTAAAGGGGAATTCCAAAGGGGAATTCTAAAGGGTAATTCTCAAGGGTAATTCTAAGGGGTAATTCTAAGGGGTAATTCCAAAGGGTAATTCTGAAGGGTAATTCTAAAAGGTAATTCTAAAGGGTAATTATAAAGGGTAATTCTAAAGGGTGATTCCAAAGGGTAATTCTAAAGGGTAATTCAAAAGGGTAATTCTAAATTGTAATTCTAAAGGGTAATTCTAAAGAGAAATTCTAAACGATAATTCGAAAGAGAAATTCTAATTGATAATTCTAAAGGGTAATTCCAAAGGGATATTCTAAAGGGTAATTCTAAAGGGTAATTCTAAAGGGTAATTCTAAAGGGTAATTCTAAAGGATAATTCTAAAGGGTAATTCTAAAGGGTAATTCTAAAGGGTAATTCTAAAGGGTGATTCCAAAGGGTAATTCTGAAGGGTAATTCTAAAAGGTAATTCTAAAGGGTAATTATAAAGGGTAATTCTAAAGGGTGATTCCAAAGGGTAATTCTAAAGGGTAATTCAAAAGGGTGATTCTAAAGGGAAATTCTAAAGGGTGATTTCAAAGGGTGATTCTAAAGGGAAATTCTGAAGGGTAATTCTAAAGGGTAATTCTAAAGGGTAATTCACTAATTCTACAGGGTAATTCTAAAGGGTAATTCACTAATTCTAAAGGGTGATTCTATGGGGTAATTCTAAAGGGTAATTCTGAAGGGTAATTCTGAAGGGTAATTCACTAATTCTAAAGGGTTATTCTAAAGGGAAATTCCAAAGGGTAATTCTAAAGGGTAATTCACTAATTCTAAAGGGTGATTCTAAAGGGAAATTCTAAAGGGTAATTCTAAAGGGTAATTCACTAATTCTAAAGGGTGATTCCAAAGGGTGATTCTAAAGGGTAACTGGCCACCAGGACAGAGACAGTCCAGTCCTCCTTGACAAATTTGAGAAGGTCTTTCCAACAATTAAAAGATATCTAGATCGAGATAGAACAAGTACAGATACATTCCAAGTACACCGCCCCCATGCCAAATAAATAAATATCCTCAGCGCGGCCTTGCCGGACGTTCGCTCATGAGGTTGGAGAACCAAATTACAGATACTAACATATATATATGTATATTGTTACGGATTCGTCACTTCCGTTGTTGTGGTTTTCATCCACTGCAAACATTTTTGATTCCATGTACTATTACTGTTGTCGTTTGGGGGAAATAGAGATTCCTATTTTCAAAAGGAAAAAAAGTTAATGTTTTAAATGAAACCGGAACCGGACGACGATGAAGAGGAAGAAGAGGAGGAGGAGGAAGGGAAGGCGGAGCGAGTGAGTCGGACAAGAAGCCTAGCTGCTTCGAGGTCTTGAACAAACGTTGGCTAACGAGAGTCACGAGTGAACTTTGGGTTTCCCGGGAAAGGGATTCCTGTGACAGAGTTGTTATCGCTGTGACAGATAAACCTGCGTGTCAGGTTTTGCGGTCGATTCCGAAGAGAATCGTTGGAGTGCTGTTACGCCACGAGAACGGGCCGTCGGCCATTTTGACTCGCGTGCTTTGCGCATCTCTCAAGGTTTTTCACTTCGTTTCAACCATTTTCACCGCATTCAGACATTAATCTGGTGTGCGTGTGTCACGTGGCTGTTGAGTGGGAAATCTGCGGTTCGCCGATTTGGAACCGTGGAACGTCCATACCCGAGGGTGTGATTTCCCAGTCGCCTTGAGGGCACCTTTGCGCAGCTTTGGCAGCGGGACCATGACTGTCATCTGAACGGGATTCTGGTCTTGATTGGACATCGTTCTGACGATCGCTGGAGCGGATCGACTTTGGCTTGATGCTGGAATAGAGACATTGGGGAATGTTCTTATTTTCGCTCACTTGGAGCACAGTGAGTTAAATTGTACGAACCTGATGGTACCATCATAGGAAATATATATTGGTTTTACAATTGATTACTATTGTTGTTGTACTGTTATTCTTGTGTGATCTTAATACAATATTTGTTTGTTGGTAACAATTGGTGTGGCTTCACCATTGATCTTTAACATACGGAATAACACATCTTTCTGCCGTGACTCCTCTCGGGGCTCGAAGGTGCACCGTGACTGGGGTTTGGGGAGGAGCACGTAACAGAAATTGGGGGCTCATCCGGGATTCAATTCCCTAACACTCGTCCGGGATAGAATTCCCTAACATTCCCAAAATTCCCAAATTTGGAATTTTTCTAATATTCCCAAATTTTTCAAAAAAAAGTTGAAAATTTTTGTGTGAAGGTTAACAGGTGCTAACTAATAGTCACCATGGTGTTTGACGCAGAAAAGTTTGCGGCGTCCCCTAATAAGGCACAGTTCCAAGCTTTAAAAAGATCGGAACTCTTAATATTGGCCAAATATTTTAACTTGGAGGTCCGGGTTAATATGAAGAAAGCAGAGATGCAGACATTGGTGGTAGAATCTCTGGTGGGACAAGGAACATGGAAAGAGGTAGCCTTGGATTGGTTACCCGAGGAAAAAGAAAATGTGGAGCTCCGGAAAATGGAGATGCAACTGCAGAGCCAGGAAAGGTTAAAAGCAGAGGAAAGGAGAGCTGAAAAAGAACTCGAGGAGAGAAGAGCAGAGGAAAGGAGAGCTGAAGAAGAAAGAAGAGCAGAGGAAAGAGCAGAGGAAAGGAGAGCTGAAAGGGAGTTAAAGGAATGTGACATACGTAGAGTATCAGAAGGAACTTAAACTCAAGGAGCTGGAATTAATGGGAGAACGGAGAGAAGTAGTATCCATGCCGGCTAGATCGACAACTAGTTAGAACACTTGGGATGTTGGTCGGCATGTGAGGCTGGTTCCACCCTTCAATGAAAAGGAGGGAGCCAAGTTTTTTTTACACTTTGAGAAAGTGGCTCAAATGCTAAAATGGCCTGTGGGGTCCTGGACTATGTTAGTGCAAAGTGTTCTGGTGAGTAAAGCTCAAGATATCTATTCAGCTTTACCGATTGACCAATGTGCAGATTATGAGAAAGTGAAGAAAGCCATTCTCAAAGCCTATGAATTGGTCCCTGAAGCTTACCGGCAAAAATTCAGGAATGCCAGGAAGAGGGAGAGTGAGACCCATGTGGTGTTTGCCAGAATGAAGGAAACCATGTTTGATCGGTGGTGTGACTCGAAGGGGATTGGAAAAGACTTCAACCTGTTGCGACAATTGATCTTAGTGGAGGAATTCAAACAGTGTGTCCACGCGGACATTAAAGTACATCTGGATGAAAAGAAAGTACCAGAGTTGTATGAGGCAGCAGCCGTGGCAGATGACTATGCCTTGACACACAGGATGGGGTTCCACAAACCTAACTTCCCGCCTAGAGTTAGCCACGGGAGTTATTGTAAATCAGGGGCGGAGAACAAATAGTCATGGAGGCGGCCTAGAGATGACTATGGGGACAAATCTGATTCCGCGACTTTTAGGGATCAGAAGACTACAGTTCCAAGACAGACTTATCTTCCGGGGGGCCCGAGACAGAACACGAGTTTTTCCTCCGGGCCTACTTGCGCTTTTTGCAAGAAACCTGGGCATTTGATGTCCCAATGTTACGCCCTGAAAAGGAAAAATCAGGAGCGGAGTCAGACTAGTACAACTCTGAATGCATTGGCCAATGCGAGGAATCGTCCTTGGAGGACAGTGCCTTGTGAAGGTTCCCATGCTAAAGTTACGGCATCACAGAATGACCTTGTTCAAGAGGGTTCCAAACCTTTTATTTCAGAGGGGTTTGTGTCACTGGATGGAGACTTAACGAACCAGAGACCTGTTAGGGTATTGAGGGACACAGGAGCACATCAATCTTTGATGCTTGAAGGCATTTTATCATTGTCAGAGAAGACGGCAACTGGTGTTAGTGTTCTTTTACAGGGGGTTGGTGGCTATGTTAAAGCTCCATTTCATGTCATCCATTTGAAGTCTGATTTAGTGTCAGGACCGGTCACCGTAGGTTTACAAGCCACTCTTCCTGAAGAGGGAATCTCTTTTGTTATCGGGAATGATTTGGCCGGTGGTCGAGTTTCTGGTAATCCGATGTTTGTTGAAAAGCCTAGTATGGAAAATATCACCGCACAGTTAGAACAGGAGATTCCGGGTATCTTTCCATCCTGTGCCACGACTCGTGCTATGGGTAGGAAATGCTCTGAAGAGAAGAAGAAGGTACTGACGTCACGCTTTGCACAGTCACTTCTTGTCGAGTACCCTGAAACTAAGTGTCAGCACACACAAGTCATGGATGGAGGCAATGTTGGCAAGCTCTTTGTAGGTGGACTGAACTTTGACACAAGTGAAGATGTTCTGGACTCTATCTTTGGCAAATATGGACCACTCTTGGAAGTGCTACTGACAAAAGACAGGGAGACGCAAAAGTCGAGAGGGTTTGGCTTTGTCACGTTTGAAAACACAAAGGACGCCAAAGATGCATAAAAGGATTTGAATGGCAAGGATTTCGATGGTCGGACCATAACAGTAGAGAAGGCAGGCCATGGGCATCGAGGGGGCTACAGAGGAGGAAAACGTGGAGGTAGTTTCAGGGGTGGTTATGTCTCCCAGGGTGGGAGTAGTAGTTTTGGTGGCGGCCACAGTCGTGATTACTACGGAGGCTCCCAGCAGCAGCAGCGCAGTTTTGGCAACTCTCGACGGGATGACTATTACGGTGGTAGCCGAGATGAGGACCGCTACTCACGTGACGACAGCACCCGACTCTACAACCGTGATTATGATTTTTATGATCAAGAGAAGAGTTGGAAGCACTGAGTGCTCAGGAGCAGCCGAGCCAAGATTCTTACACGGATTAACCCGTGAACTCCACGTTCCTAAATGCATCCATGCAGTGAATACTTCCAGGCCTCACCACCCAACCACCATGAAACCTGGCCCTCAGCTCGGCCTCCTTCATAAAGTGCGATAGATTTGCTTTGCTTTGGATTCACTAATCACAACCCCTTAACCTTCATTCATTCAAAAAATGAAAAATAAAAACCAGAGGTTGATGAGATGGAGTTTGGCTTTGCAGGAGTTCAACTTGGAAATTGAGCATGTAAAGGGCAGGGACAATTTCGCTGCTGATGCTTTGTCCAGAGTGACCTAACTTTGGAAATTTCTGTAGGTTGTTTGGAAGTTTTGTTGCTTTATTTTGGGGAATGTTAATTATTGTTGCTCACGTGAATTGATAATTTGGGTGTGAGTTTTACTTTTGTTTGTTAAAAGAGGTTTTGCCTGCAAAGAAAGTTTTCACGATGTTCAAACTTTCTTTCTTGAGGGGGGGAAGTGTTATGGATTCGTCACTTCCGTTGTTTTGGTTTTCATCCACTGCAAACATTTTTGATTCCATGTACTATTATTGTTGTCGTTTGGGGGAAATCGAGATTTCTATTTTCAAAAGGTAAAAAAGTTAATGTTTTAAATGAAACCGGAACCGGACGACGATGAAGAGGAAGAAGAGGAGGAGGAGGAAGGGAAGGCGGAGCGAGTGAGTCGGACAAGAAGCCTAGCTGCTTCGAGGTCTTGAACAAACGATGTTGTTGTTGTTGTTGTTGCTGAACTGTGAGGAAGAGCTGCGGGGAGGTATTGGGAGGTCCTAAACTTCCTAACGGTGCTATACAATCACATTCTGGTGCAACGAAGGGTCAGAATTAATGGAAACGAATCCTTAACTGACATAGACTAAGAATAACTAGCAAGATGTCCTATAGTTGTCTTACATGAGATGCGGTGAACCTGGGTGCGACATTTAATGGGGGAAATAGGGGGAGGTCGGGTCTACAGAGTGTTGTTTACAGAAAATGGGACTAGGGAATGGGGGATTGGGGGGATTGGGGAGAGTTGGGAAGTATTGAGGAAATAGGGGAATATTTACAAGCGGATATGGATGGATGCAAATCCCATATCCGCAACAATATATATATATTAATATATATATATATATATATATATATATATATATATATATATATATATATATCAAAAGGTAAGGTTGTCTTCCATTGAATCGGGGAATATAAATTTGCAAAGGGAAGGATTTTAATGTTTTGCAGTAGTTTAGTTACTCTTTTCTCAGAATATTGTACTTTTATGTGTTTGAGTGTGTGGCTCAATGGAACATCTGCTCTCATCCCTAAGAGGATTTGTCTCATGAAGGATATTGAGAAACCTGGGCATGTTTAACAAGAAGAAAGTGTAACAAGAGATCAGAAAATCAAAAGTACAAGCAGACTTCCCAGGTGGCAAAACATATTGAATCAACAAAAATATGTTTGCAACAATGTTAACCCGAAGTTGAATCGAGGTTGTATTCCTGTGCGATGGCAAAATGGAATTCGAAGAAACTTTCACCGTTGAAGCAACGACGAGTGCCTGCTGGGTTAGGGTCCCATGTTGTTTTTATAAGAAATATGTGGCCTGGTTTGCTCAAGCAACATCTAACTCCCTCAAAGTTCACGGTGGGTTTTTGAAATCAGAATTTGGGCTTATAGAAGATCGCTTTAGCAGATGCCAACTGGGTAACACACTGACACAAATATCGTGTTGCAATATGAAGACACAACAGGCAGTAGGGAAGAAAATAGTTTGGAGGGGAGGAAACATAGTTGAAGTGCCTGTTTGGTAACCCCGTCGAGCACATGTCCGATGGCGGCTTGTTGGGAAGGCCTGGTGTCCTCCCACCACTCCTACCAAGCCGGAGTGAGGACGCGCACTCCCTGCGCTCGTGCTCGTTTCCAGAAAGACGAAGGTTGGTTTTTGGTGGGGTTAATAGGGGTATAAGAGCTTGTGCATCGGGGTGAGAGTTACCATGAAATTGTAGAGTACCGCTTGGATTAACCCCTGGAAGGAAGAGTGGGATTGAACCATCTTGTGAAGGTAGTTCCCGAAACAGGAGGAAAGAGTAACAAAAGAATGGAGGTGTGCGGTAAGCCTGGATTTCAGAAGTTGTTCGATTTATGTGTATTGTGTACCTTTGGAAGAGATTGTTGTTCACCATGATGAAAAGCTGCATCAATTGTAATAGAACAATGATTTTAAAGATCGTTAAAAATAAATCCCGGAAGTTCAGCACGACCTACTGAAGCAGTCTTACATGCATCATCCTTGTACACTGTAATAAGATGGCATTGAGTCACAAACTTTGGACATGGAAACGTTATTGAATACCATGGAAAGCAGCGTCACAATCAGCATCATATATTAAAAAGATATATATATATATATATATATATATATATTGTTACGTTTGTGGGAATGTCAGTTATTTAGGAGTCATGTAGTTTAGGGTGTATTGCATAGAAGTGCCAGTTCAGCTATGGATCGCCAAATAGGACCGTTTCGTATTAAATTTTTCCTTTTACTTAAAGTTTACCCCATACCCACTCCCTTTACGCCTCGTGATTTTTACTGTTGGTGGTGTTGCCCAAAAACAGCTTTGAGAGGGATTCAACCCTTCAACCTTCAGCTTCCGGTCTTGCTGGCGAGGTTTCGTTTATTCGCAGCTCTCCACGCTCTCCATCGAAATCGAAGTTAAGTAATTGTTCCCATTTGTATTTTCGTTATAACTATTTATTTTATGGTGTTGTACGTATCGTGTGTCCCGAGGAAGATTTTTGGTGCAAATCTTTCATACCTGTATAGAAAATCGTGATAATTCGTGTCGTGTCTTTTTGAGGCCTTGTACAGTGTCCAACCTTGAGGCTTTGTTTTTCTCTCAGCGGTCCGTCGTTTGTGCTCCAATAACTTTCGTTCTCTGTTTTCCCAGTCTTTTCACCCCATAGCCTATTTCCTTGTTTAAAATCTCAACTCAAAAAAAAAAAAAAAAAAATTCCTTCTCTGTTCTTATTTGTTGTTCTCATTCGTTTATTCGTTATTATTCGTTCGTTCGTTCTTCGACCACGTGTTTCTCCCCCATTTCCCCAGATAGTTTTCACTGTTAAACTTTATAATGTTTACACTTTCCCCTCAAGTTCTGTATTCCATCGTATATTATAACACCTTTTTCTTCTTCTTCTTTAAAAGGTTGCTTTCAACTTGCTCACCAAATCTATTCATCCCAAAAAAAAATTCCATCTCTTACAGTGCCTCTTTTCTACCTTCCCTAAACTCTCCTGCACTCTATCCTCCGTCCAGCGTCCTTAAACGTATTTTTGACTCAAAGGTCACAAGAAACTCATTTTGCAATAAATGTTAGTTTCCCATTAATCGTACACTTTCTAAAATCCAATCTCACCCCTCCCCTCCAAATCTTCCCCATCACCCCTCCCCTCCAAATCTTCCCCATCACCCATCCCTTTCAAATCTTCCCCATCACCCATCCCATCCAAATCTTCCCCATCACCCCTCCCCTCCAAATTCTCCCCATCACCCATCCCTTTCAAATCTCCCCCTCGCCCCTCCCTTCCTAGACTCCCCCCTCACCCCTCTCCTCCATATCTCCCCCATATCCCATCCCTTTCAAATCCCTCCCCTTGTCCCTTGCCTCCTAAACTCCCCCCTCACCCCTCCCCTTCAAATCTCCCCACCCTCATTTCTTCGCAATTTCCCCCCTCTCACTCCCCCTCCTCAAAGCGTCCTCCCCACTTCTTCCCCCTTCCAACTCTGACCTCCATCTCCCCCAACCTTCTGCCTCGCTCTTCCCCCTCCTCAAATAACACCTCATTGTGCCTCACCCAATCACCATCAAACCTTTTGTCCGCCCCATCCTTCCCTTTCTCTGAGCTATTCTGAAATCTCTGACACACCTTCAACAGCTCTCCCTACCTCTTTCACCTCTTCCACATCTTACCCTACCCCTCCTCCCCCCTGTTCTGTATCCGATGCTCCCCCTTCCTCTTCATTAACGGTATGGACCTCAAGCATCCGAGGCCTTCGTTCAAACTTAACTGATCTCTCCATACAGGTTGCTTCTGACAAACCAGACGTGATCTGCTTAACAGAAACTTTCCTCCTTCATGATGTCTCTGATTCCTTAGTATCTCTCCCGGGTTACTCCCTCCTCCGGTATAATAGACCTGAGCCTCGTCCTGGAGGTGGGGTTGCTATCTTTATCAAAAACTCTCTTCCTCACTCGCCCTGCACTGCACTCTCTCCACCTCACCCCCAGGAATACCTGTGGCTACGGCTTCCCTTTGCTCCCACCTCTTGTTCATATGTGTTTGTACCGTCCACCAAACAGTGATGACTCCATCTACATCTCGCTGTCTGATAATATGGACCAACTTCTATCTACTCATCCCAATTCTCTCTTCCTCATATGTGGTGATTTCAATTGTCACCATGCCAGTTGGCTGGGTGTGGGTACCTCTCTCACCAGCCATGGCTCCTCAGCAAAGGACTTCTGCGACTCACTGGGACTGACACAATCTGTCAATTTCCCGACCCGGATCTCAGTCAACGGAGCATCTTCTCTTCTGGCCTTGGTGATTACCAACTTCCCTGAAAATGTCTGCTGCTCTTCTTCTGCTCCAATCGGCTCATGTGATCATGTGCTTGTTAAAGTGGACATCGGAGCATTCTCAGGGAGCCTGCTCAGCGTCGACGAGTCTGGCATTTCACTCAGGCCAACTGGCACTGTCTTCAAGCAGCCATCAATCATCTGGACTGGTCTCCCATCTCTACCACCTCTGACATCAACTCATCCTGGGAATTCTTCCAAAGTAAATTGCTCTCTCTCATGCACAGATTTATTCCATCTCGTCTTCAGTTTTCATACCCTTCCTCCCGTCCATGGTACATGGAATCTTGTGGTGAGGCTGTTGCCCAGAAACAACTTGCCTTCGTCTCCTGGAAAGCAAATCCAATGTAAGGAAATCTCATTTCCTTTCACAAACCCCGAAACAAGTGTGTGTCCACCCTCAGGAGAGCCAGGAAACAATATCTCTCCGTTCTCAAGACCGAACTCCCTTTTCTGTCTCCCTCTTCCAAATCCTGGCGGCGTCTGGTCAAATCTGTTTCTGGTGTTTGTTTCCCCTCCATCCCATCCCTTACCTCAAACGGCTACACAGCTGACTCCACACGTGAAAAAGCTGAATGCCTCAACTCTGTGTTTGCCTCTAATTCTTGTGTCCCAAACCCATCCCTCTCTGTACCCACCGTACCCAGTCGTACCCAGCTGCTCCTGGACTCCGTGTCCTTTCCTCCTGACAAGGTGGAAAAGTTTCTGTCAACCCTCGACTCTGATTCTGCAACTGGACCTGATGGCATCAGCCCACGGGTCCTAAAATCCTGTTCTTCTGCTCTTTCACTCCCTCTCTCTGTTCTCTTCACCCTCTCTTTTGCTCAAGGTCAACTGCCATCTGCTTGGAAATCAGCCAACATCACCGCTTTGCACAAAAAAGGTGCAAATACAGATCCTAGCAACTACAGACCAACCAGCCTTCTCCCAATTATCAGCAAAGTCATGGAATCCATCATTGCTTCGGATATGAAATCTTTCCTCTTCTCCAATGGCTTGATCTCTGATCATCAATTTGGTTTCAGACCTGGTCACTCTACTCTGGACATGCTGCTTATGCTGTCTCAACAATGGATGGAGGTCCTCAATGCCAAACAGGAAATTAGAGCTGTCTCCCTCGACATATCACGTGCCTTTGATACGGTCTGGCACGCCGCTCTGGTCACCAAACTCTCCTCCTTTGGTATCCATGGAAATCTCCACGCAGGGCTGGCGGACTTCCTCTCTAGTCATAGTCAACGTGTGGCCCTGAATGGGTTTCTCTCATCTCCTCTTCCTGTTCAGGATGGAGTTCCCCAAGGCAGTATTCTGGGCCCTGTGCTTTTTCTGGTCTTCATCAATGATCTCTCTGACTCTCTTGAAAATCCTCTCTATCTCTTTGCTGATGACTCCACTCTCTGCCGCTCCTGGACAAAATCACAGACTGGGCAAACAAGTGGAACATGTCTTTCAATCCTGACAAATCTCACACTCTTACGATGTCTCTCCGAAAAGACTGACTGGACAACCCTCCTATCTACTTTCTGAATAATCCTCTCCAAGAAGTTCTGTCACTCAAGCTTTTGGGTTTCACTATCTGCCATGATCTTTCCTGGGAAAAACACATTTCCAAGCTGGCCTCCAAAGCCAGTCGCCGACTGGGCATCCTCCATCGTGCGAAGTCCTTCCTTGGCACACCTGAGCTCCTCACCACATCCAAGGCTTTCATCCACAGCTCAATGGAGTACTGCTCTCCCCTCTGGGCTGGTGCTCCTGCCTCACACCTAGCTCGTCTTCACGCTGTTGAAACCAATGCGTTCAGAATCATTGGAATCTCCGGCGATGACGCTATCTCTGAGGGCCTTTCACTTACTCACTGCAGGCAGGTTGGTGGTCTTTCCGTCTTCTACTGACTCCTCTCCGGCCTTGCTCCCCCAGCTCTCTCTGGGCTCTGTCCCCCAAATATTCCTACAGGTCGCACAAGATCTGCCTGCAACCCTCTTATGGTTAAACTGCCTCTCTGCTCACCTTCACACCTTCATTCCTCTTTTCTCCCGCCTCTGGAACAAACTCCCTCACTCTCTTCAATCCCACTCCTCCCTCCAGGTCTTTAAAACGGCTGTTCACCACCATCTCTTATCTTCCCCAATCCAAAACCTTGATCTTTTCTACCCCCGCTAATTTCACTCTAAATCCACTTTTTTGAGGTGCCGACTTCTTTCCTGGAAGCCCTTGGTGTCCTTGCGTTTTATACCGAGAAGGAGGGGGGTTATAGGGGGGGATAAAGTGGGGGGGTGGAACCAGAGGGGGGGTGGAAGCGGAGGGGAGTTTGGGAGAGGGGTGGTTTGGAGGGGGGGAGGGGGTCCACCCCCCCTCTGGTTCCCCCCCCCCCCATTTTGTCCCCCCCTACAATCCCCCTCCTTCCCGCATTCCCCTTTACTGCATAGGGCCACATGTGATGATCTTGATATTATGGCAATTTTATTTTATCTTAAAAAATTTTTGCTTTAATATATTTACAGTTTTAATTTAATTTACAATTTAATTGTTTACAAGTTTAACTTTTAATTAAATGTAATGATTGTTCCTGATTTTCTAAACACTTGAGTTATAATCCAGTATTGCTTACAGGATTATTTTAAGCCGTTAATATGTGGTTGATTTTTGAATTTGGTCAATAACGTCTCCGTTCACGAGAGCGGTGTGATACGGTTTCATTGGCTGTCCAGCTTTGCCCACCCCACTTTGCATATCCCGCCCACTTTGCATATAAGGGGATGTTGAGATGATTTTATCACTCTTGAGGAAGATTAACAGAGGCGTGTGGCTTCACATGTTGTTAATCGAAACGTTGAGTCATTGTTTGTTCAATTAAAGGTTGGAGATCTTACCATGGAGTCATTTGGATTTACTCCCAACCGCAAATCTTTGTATATATATATATATATATATATATATATATATATATATATATATATATATATATATATATATATATATATATATATATACACACACACACATATATGCATATATAATATGTGCAGTCAGATCCCGCTATTTGCGGTTCCACATATCACGGTTGACAAATTGCGACCTGTTTCTCTATCCGCGGTCCTTTGTCCCATGGATTCGCGATTTTTCGTGGGTGCAAAAAAAACAACAAATTTTTACAAGCATGCCATTTATAAAAACCCATCTTTCACGAGCCACGCACAAAGCAGCTGGAAATATGCAAAAAAGCATTTGTGAGCAGCAAGCATGACCTGCTTCAACATTTGCTGCGCTGTGCTTCTCATTTTCACAGCTTCCGCAGTATATCCGGTCATTCACACTGTGAATAGCTTCATGTGATATCCCACCATTCACATGTTCACACGGTAAACATTGCTTCGCGGGATGCTTCCAGGTTGATTCGTGGGATGCTTCGCAGGATATCCCACCATTTACACTGTGAATAGTTTCACGTGATATCCCACCGTTCACACGTAAACAATGTTTTGTGGCATGCTTAGCGGGATATCCCACCGTTCACACGTAAACAATGTTTTGTGGCATGCTTTGCAGGATATCCCACCGTTCACACGTAAACAATGTTTTGTGGCATGCTTTGCGTGATATCCCACCGTTCACACGTAAACAATGTTTTGTGGCATGCTTTGCGAGATATCCCACCGTTCACACGTAAACAATGTTTTGTGGCATGCTTTGCGCGATATCCCACCGTTCACACGGAAACAATGTTTTGTGGCATGCTTTGCGGGATATCCCACCGTTCACACGTAAACAATGTTTTGTGGCATGCTTTGCGGGATATCCCACCGTTCATACATAAACAATGTTTTGTGGCATGCTTTGCGTGATATCCCACCGTTCACACGTAAACAATGTTTTGTGGCATGCTTTGCGGGATATCCCACCGTTCACACGTAAACAATGTTTTGTGGCATGCTTTGCGCGATATCCCACCGTTCACACGGAAACAATGTTTTGTGGCATGCTTTGCGGGATATCCCACCGTTCACACGTAAACAATGTTTTGTGGCAAGCTTTGCAGGATATCCCACCGTTCACACATAAACAATGTTTTGTGGCATGCTTAGCGGGATATCCCACCGTTCACACGTAAACAATGTTTTGTGGCATGCTTTGCGGGATATCCCACCGTTCACACGGAAACAATGTTTTGTGGCATGCTTTGCGTGATATCCCACCGTTCATACGTAAACAATGTTTTGTGGCATGCTTAGCGGGATATCCCACCGTTCACACGTAAACAATGTTTTGTGGCATGCTTTGCGCGATATCCCACCGTTCACACGGAAACAATGTTTTGTGGCATGCTTTGCGGGATATCCCACCGTTCACACGTAAACAATGTTTTGTGGCATGCTTTGCGTGATATCCCACCGTTCACACGTAGCAATGTTTTGTGGCATGCTTTGCAGGATATCCCACCGTTCACACGTAAACAATGTTTTGTGGCATGCTTTGCGAGATATCCCACCGTTCACACGTAAACAATGTTTTGTGGCATGCTTTGCGTGATATCCCACCGTTCACACGTAAACAATGTTTTGTGGCATGCTTTGCGCGATATCCCACCGTTCACACGGAAACAATGTTTTGTGGCATGCTTTGCGGGATATCCCACCGTTCACACGTAAACAATGTTTTGTGGCAAGCTTTGCAGGATATCCCACCGTTCACACATAAACAATGTTTTGTGGCATGCTTTGCGGGATATCCCACCGTTCACAGGTAAACAATGTTTTGTGGCATGCTTTGCGGGATATCCCACCGTTCACATGTAAACAATGTTTTGTGGCATGCTTTGCGGGATATCCCACCGTTCACACGTAAACAATGTTTTGTGGCATGCTTAGCGGGATATCCCACCGTTCATACGTAAACAATGTTTTGTGGCATGCTTTGCGGGATATCCCACCGTTCACATGTAAACAATGTTTTGTGGCATGCTTTGTGGGATATCCCACCGTTCACACGTAAACAATATTTTGTGGCATGCTTTGTGGGATATCCCACCGTTCACACATAAACAATGTTTTGTGGCATGCTTTGTGGGATATCCCACCGTTCACATGTAAACAATGTTTTGTGGCATGCTTTGCGTGATATCCCACCGTTCACACGTAAACAATGTTTTGTGGCATGCTTTGCGCGATATCCCACCTTTCACACGTAAACAATATTTTGTGGCATGCTTTGCGGGATATCCCACCGTTCACACGTAAACAATGTTTTGTGGCATGCTTTGCGTGATATCCCACCGTTCACACGTAAACAATGTTTTGTGGCATGCTTTGCGCGATATCGCACCGTTCACACGTAAACAATGTTTTGTGGCATGCTTTGCGGGATATCCCACCGTTCACACGTAAACAATGTTTTGTGGCATGCTTTGTGGGATATCCCACCGTTCACATGTAAACAATGTTTTGTGGCATGCTTTGTGGGATATCCCACCGTTCACATGTAAACAATGTTTTGTGGCATGCTTTGTGGGATATCCCACCGTTCACACATAAACAATATTTTGTGGCATGCTTTGTGGGATATCCCACCGTTCACACGTAAACAATGTTTTGTGGCATGCTTTGTGGGATATCCCACCGTTCACATGTAAACAATGTTTTGTGGCATGCTTTGTGGGATATCCCACCGTTCACACGTAAACAATGTTTTGTGGCATGCTTTGAGAGATATCCCACCTTTCACACGTAAACAATGTTTTGTGGCATGCTTTGCGGGATATCCCACCGTTCACACGTAAACAATGTTTTGTGGCATGCTTTGCGAGATATCCCACCGTTCACACGTAAACAATGTTTTGTGGCATGCTTTGCGGGATATCCCACCGTTCACACGTAAACGATATTTTGTGGCATGCTTTGCGTGATATCCCACCGTTCACACGTAAACAATGTTTTGTGGCATGCTTTGCGTGATATCCCACCGTTCACACGTAAACAATGTTTTGTGGCATGCTTTGCGCGATATCCCACCTTTCACACGTAAACAATGTTTTGTGGCATGCTTTGCGGGATATCCCACCGTTCACACGTAAACAATGTTTTGTGGCATGCTTTGCGAGATATCCCACCGTTCACACGTAAACAATGTTTTGTGGCATGCTTTGCGGGATATCCCACCGTTCACACGTAAACAATGTTTTGTGGCATGCTTTGCGGGATATCCCACCGCTCACACGTAAACAATGTTTTGTGGCATGCTTTGCGGGATATCCCACCGTTCACACGTAAACAATGTTTTGTGGCATGCTTTGCGGGATATCCCACCGTTCACACGTAAACAATGTTTTGTGGCATGCTTTGCGTGATATCCCACCTTTCACACGTAAACAATGTTTTGTGGCATGCTTTGCGGGATATCCCACCGTTCACACGTAAACATTGTTTTGTGGCATGCTTTGCGGGATATCCCACCGTTCACACGTAAACAATGTTTTGTGGCATGCTTTGTGGGATATCCCACCGTTCACATGTAAATGTTTTGTGGCATGCTTTGTGGGATATCCCACCGTTCACACGTAAACAATGTTTTGTGGCATGCTTAGCGTGATATCCCACCGTTCACATGTAAACAATGTTTTGTGGCATGCTTTGCGCGATATCCCACCTTTCACACGTAAACAATGTTTTGTGGCATGCTTTGCGCGATATCCCACCTTTCACACGTAAACAATGTTTTGTGGCATGCTTTGCGCGATATCCCACCTTTCACACGTAAACAATGTTTTGTGGCATGCTTTGCGGGATATCCCACCGTTCACACGTAAACAATGTTTTGTGGCATGCTTTGCGCGATATCCCACCTTTCACTCGTAAACAATGTTTTGTGGCATGCTTTGCGCGATATCCCACCTTTCACACGTAAACAATGTTTTGTGGCATGCTTTGCGCGATATCCTACCGTTCACACGGAAACAATGTTTTGTGGCATGCTTTGCGGGATATCCCACCGTTCACACGTAAACAATGTTTTGTGGCATGCTTTGCGCGATATCCCACCTTTCACACGTAAACAATGTTTTGTGGCATGCTTTGCACGATATCCCACCGTTCACACGTAAACAATGTTTTGTGGCATGCTTTGCGCGATATCCCACCTTTCACACGTAAACAATGTTTTGTGGCATGCTTTGCGCGACATCCCACCTTTCACACGTAAACAATATTTTGTGGCATTCTTTGCGGGATATCCCACCGTTCACACGTAAACAATGTTTTGTGGCATGCTTTGCGGGATATCCCACCGTTCACACGTAAACAATGTTTTGTGGCATGCTTTGCGTGATATCCCACAGACGGTAAACATTGCTATGCGGGATATCCCATAATTCACATGATGAACAGCTTCGTTTGGTATTTCACCAGCTGCATAACACGTCATCCACATGAGTTACACCACAGAATGAAAACACTCCACAATATCTATAGTGCAATTAGCTGTCTCCCTTTTCCCCCAATGAAACAATGGCACAGCATACATTCACGGAATTTCATCGGCATTCGCGGATTTTCGCGATTCAGGAACCAATCCCCCCTTTTTCCATTGAAATGATGTCCAGGATCGCAATTCGCGGATCTTTCCAGGAACGTATCCCACGTGAAAAGCGGGTACATCTGATATAATGACCTCTGCCACCAAAGGTGGATGGAGGTTATGTTTTCACCCCTGTCTGTTTTTGTTTGTTTGTGAACAAAATATCTCAAAAAGTTGTGGATGGATTCGGACGAAATTTGGCAAAGATGTAGTGTATGTGACAAGGACGAAATTATTAGATTTTGGTGATGATCTGGATTCGGATCTGCCTACTAGAATTTTAAAAGTGATTCTTCACCATTGGGAGACAGGGTCAAAAACGATACATAGCAGGATATCTCAAAGTCATGGATGGATTTGGACGAAACCTCCAAAGACAGGTTGTGTGTGTGACAAGGAAGAATCGATTCGATTTTGGTGAAGATCTGTATATGGATTCGGATATGAGAATTATTTAATTTTTAAAGTGATTCTTCACCATTGAGTGATACTAGGGCATGCCCGTACGTGGGTGCAATGCCCGTACGTGGGTACGTGGGTACGTGGGTGCGAGTACGGTGACAATCCCCCCCCCCCCCTCTATTTACATGAAATGGTTTGGTCCATGAAATGGTTTGGTTCATTCGCAACGCCAAAGCGAACGGCGAACGGCTTGCGAGTACAGTGACAATCCCCCCCCCCCTCTATTTACATGAAATGGTTTGGTCCATTCGCAACGACCACAGAACCCCCCCCCCCCCTCTATTTACATGAAATGGTTTGGTCCATTCGCAACGCCAAAGCGAACGGCGAACGGCTAAATCGCCATAGCTCGGTAACTACTTGTCCGATTAATTTCAAACCTTGAAAAGGCACATCCTCGGGTCCCCAGCAATATACCTGGCAAGTTTAAAGTATATCGGACCCGTGGTTGTCGAGAAACAGCGGTCACAGACAAACATACACACATACACACATACACACATACACACAGAGATTAGTGGAATTATAGATAGATGGCCAACCAGGCGGAGGTATGCTCTCTACTGAGTGCCGTTCTAGTTTACAATTGTTATTATAAGGGGGGGTGGACACTTATCCAACCAAGATATTCTGGTTTTGCATTTTAAATGAATTTTCTGGAATTTGTGGCGTTTTTCACTTGGAAGTTGTGGGTTACGAAGTGTAAATAAAGGTGGAAAAATTCTGATTTAATACAATTTATTTCCAGGTATAAGGCAAGAAAAGGGGGTGTAGACTTTCTATCGGCACTGTATATACATATACCTTCACGAACCTGCTGTCAATGTCTGATGTTCGACTGAAGATGGCACAAGAATGTGGAATTTATCGAAAAATATTTAATACTTACATTATTTTCCAACTGCAAACTGGTATCCCCACCCAGGTCATACTCTCCTCTTCAATTAAAGTATCAAACTAGAACGGGCACTCGGTAGAGCGCATACCTTCGCCGCAGCTACTGTTCTGTACTTGGCATGGGAGTGTAGGGAACAGAACAGTGAACAGTTTGGTGCTGATTTCATGCAAATCGGATAAGAATTGACCGAGTTATGGTAAAAATACGATTTTGACCTTTTCGTGACCTTGACCTTGACCTTTGACCCGATTGCTCCCAAAATCTAATCAAATGTGTCCCGTATAATAACCAATCATCCCACCAAATTTCATGCAATTCGGTTGAATACTTTTTGAGTTATGCGAATAACATACACACACACACACACACACAGACATACAAATAAATACACAGCGATCAAAAACATAACCTTCCGCTTTTGCGAAGGTAACAAGCCTGGCTATGCCGATTTTAGACCGTCGGACTTGTTTTGGAGGTTCAGAATATGGACAAAGACGACGTGAGCTGCTTGCTGGTGGAATTCTGGAATGCGGGGGTGCGAGTGCACTGCTAAAGCCGTGTTAGATCGTCCTGATTGGTGTTGGTTCAATTCCCATGAGTGCTCAATGGGAAATTTTCCAACAGAGTGGAAACCTGAGTGCATGTAACAGCTCTTCCATGAGCCTTAGCACCTGTAAATATAAAACCTGCCCAGAATTGGTTCTTATCCTTGGAAACCTTCACAACTCCAGACATATTTCTCTGACAGAGAGCAGATCTATCCATTGAATAAATGGTCATTGGACTCGTACTTCGAACCCCAAATACCAAGGGACTGAATGATATATTTCCCAGGCATTCCAAAATAAAACAACAAACTATCAGAAGCAAATCTGCAGATATAAACAAGGAATCCATTTCCACAAAATCAGAGCGCTGCTGCCCACGTCCTCCCTGCCGCCATTCTCAATGTAAAATTGGTCGGACTACAGATCCTGAGTAACATTACTACCTAGATGAGCTTTGGCTTACTGAGAAGTGGGAAGGTTAACGTACACTTAGCCGAACCTCTACTGCACCTGGATTCCCATTGAACTCGCCCCCAATGTCGGAACTCTATGCAGCATTTGTTTTCTCCTTGGTTTTGCTGCTTGAAGTTCACCAGATTCACTGGGGCAACAAGATGGCACCTGGCAGTCGTTTCTTTTTTGTTCGTAAACAGGGTCAAGGCTTGTGGAAGTGCAAGAACGTTGAATGGATTGGGAACCAACGGAACAAAAAGACCAGGAGAGAGAGAAGTGGGTAGGGGCACAAACATCAGGGGTGAAGGATAACATACAGGGAGAAATGGAAGATGTGGGATCGAACGAGGGTTGGGGGAGGACACGAGGGGTGGACAAGATGGATACAGCAGCAAACACTCAGGAAGGAAAAACTGGAAATTTGGAAAGATATGGGTTTGGGGAGGGTTAACAGAAGTAGGAAATATGATGGTTTTATATGGGGGATGATCTGAGATGGTGGTGAACAGCTGTCTTGAAGATCTGGAGAGAAGAATGAGTTTGAAGAGGATGTGGAAGTCGATTCCACAGGCGGGACAAAGGAGGGACGAATGAGTGGCGGTGAGCAGTGATTCTTTGGAAT
The DNA here is from genome assembly GCF_964187855.1 of Myxine glutinosa. Classification (NCBI taxonomy): domain Eukaryota; kingdom Metazoa; phylum Chordata; class Myxini; order Myxiniformes; family Myxinidae; genus Myxine; species Myxine glutinosa. The sequence goes on from NC_136274.1 coordinate 2,644,731, forward strand.
ATTTAATGTCCTTCTCTTCCGTTCCTGCCTCGCTCTGCCTCATGGTGGTCCCCATCCTGCTGATAAAAACTTTCTTCTGAATGTGCAAAATATACAGACTCCCCCTTGCATGTCTGACCAAGCCTAGCTCGTCGGGTCAGCAATCGATGACGTACGGCCACGCTCATTGTTCTGGCTAAATCCGAGACATTTCCACTCTTGAATCATTGAACTTGCATTGGCATGGCGGGACACACCGGTCATACATGGAAATGATATTCCTGTCTCCACCGGCAGAGTAGACCAATCAGGAAGCTCCTTAAATAAGACGGTACAAAATTGGTGGTGGAATTGTGCTTCGCAGGCCAATTTGCACATGCAATGCTGAATCCCTCGAATGGATGATAATCCGGGAACCCATCCACTCGCATTAATTTGAGGATGTTAAACAGTCTTTCGCAATGGGAGGAATCACAGGCATCCCGACCAAATTTCATATTTATGCCTAAACCGCAGGTTACAAGTTTTCTCTTTTTGTCAGATATTCCTTGACATTGGATAACACCACATGTTATCTCAGAGTGTGGGTGCTGCAAGGAAGCCGCTCGAACACGACGCTCTCCACCATTAAAATAAATCACACCCGTGTCCAAAGGAAGGGATTCAGTTTGGCATTTTAATATGAAAGAGAAAAGCCTCGAAACTTTAGAATTACCATTTACAACCCTGTTCAATTACCCTTCATAATCACCCTTTAGAATTACCCTTTAGAATTACCCTTTAGAATTACCCTTTAGAATTACCAATTAGAATTACCCTTTGGAATTACCCTTTAGAATTACCCTTTAGAATTACCCTTTATAATCACCCTTTAGAAATACCCTTTAGAATTACCCTTCAGAATTACCCTTTAGAATTACCCTTTAGAATTACCCTTTAGAATTACCATTTACAACCCTGTTCAATTATCCTTCATAATCACCCTTCATAATCACCCTTTAGAATTACCCTTTAGAATTACCCTTTAGAATTACCCTTTAGAATTACCATTTACAACCCTGTTCAATTATCCTTCATAATCACCCTTCATAATCACCCTTTAGAATTACCCTTTAGAATTACCCTTTAGAATTACCCCTTAGAATTACCCTTTAGAATTACCCTTTAGAATTACCCTTTAGAATTACCCTTTAGAATTACCCTTTAGAATTACCCTTTAGAATTACCCTTTAGAATTACCCTTTAGAATTACCCTTTAGAATTACCCTTTAGAATTACCCCTTAGAATTACCCTTTAGAATTACCCTTTATAATTACCCTTTAGAATTACCCTTTAGAATTACCAATTAGAATTACCCTTTGGAATTACCCTTTAGAATTACCCTTTAGAATTACCCTTTAGAATTACCCTTTAGAATTACCCTTTAGAATAACCCTTTAGAATTACCCTTTAGAATTACCCTTTAGAATTACCAATTAGAATTACCCTTTGGAATTACCCTTTAGAATTACCCTTTAGAATTACCCTTTATAATTACCCTTTAGAAATACCCTTTAGAATTACCCTTTAGAATAACCCTTTGGAATTACCCTTTAGAATAACCCTTCATAATCACCCTTTAGAATTACCCTTTAGAATAACCCTTTGGAATTACCCTTTAGAATTACCCTTAAGAATTACCCTTTAGAATTACCCTTCATAATCACCCTTTAGAATCACCCTTTAGAATTACCCTTTAGAATTACCCTTTGGAATTACCCTATAGAATTACCCTATAGAATTACCCTTTAGAATCACCCTTTAGAATTACCCTATAGAATTACATTTTAGAATTACCCTTTGGAATTACATTTTAGAATTACCCTTTAGAATTACCCTATAGAATTACCCTTTAGAATTACCCTTTAGAATTACATTTTAGAATTACCCTTTAGAATTACCCTTTAGGATTACCCTTCAGAATTACCCTTTAGAATTACCCGTTGGAATTACATTTTAGAATTACCCTTTAGAATTACATTTTAGAATTACCCTTTAGAATTACCCTTGAGAATTACCCTTTAGAATAACCCTTTAGAATTACCCTTTAGAATTACCCTTTAGAATTACCCTTTAGAATTACCCTTCATAATCACCCTTTAGAATCACCCTTTAGAATTACCCTTTAGAATTACCCTTTAGAATTACCCTTTAGAATTACCCTTCATAATCACCCTTTAGAATCACCCTTTAGAATTACCCTTTAGAATTACCCTTTAGAATTACCCTTTAGAATTACCTCATAGAATTACCTCATAGAATTACCCTTTAGAATTACCCTATAGAATTACCCTTTAGAATTACATTTTAGAATTACCCTTTGGAATTACATTTTAGAATTACCCTTTAGAATTACCCTATAGAATTACCCTTTAGAATTACCCTTTAGAATTACCCTTTAGAATTACCCTTTAGAATTACCCTTTAGAATTACCCTTTAGAATTACCCTTTATAATTACCCTTTAGAATTACCCTTTAGAATGACCCTTCATAATCACCCTTTAGAATCACCCTTTAGAATTACCCTTTAGAATTACCCTTTAGAATTACTCTTTGGAATTACCCTTTAGAAGTACCCTTTACCCTTTAGAATTACACTTTAGAATTACCCTTTAGAATTACCCTTTAGAATGACCCTTCATAATCACCCTTTAGAATCACCCTTTAGAATTACCCTTTAGAATTACCCTTTAGAATTACCTTATAGAATTACCCTTTAGAAATACCCTTTAGAATTACCCTTTAGAATTACCCTTCATAATCACCCTTTAGAATCACCCTTTAGAATTACCCTTTAGAATTACCCTTTAGAATTACCCTCTAGAATTACCCTTTAGAATTACCCTTTAGAATTACTCTTTGGAATTACCCTTTAGAAGTACCCTTTACCCTTTGGAATTACACTTTAGAATTACCCTTTAGAATTACCCTTTAGAATTACCCTTCATAATCACCCTTTAGAATCACCCTTTAGAATTACCCTTTAGAATTACCTTATAGAATTACCCTTTAGAATTACCCTTTAGAATTACCCTATAGAATTACCCTATAGAATTACATTTTAGAATTACCCTATAGAATTACCCTTTAGAATTACATTTTAGAATTACCCTTTAGAATTACATTTTAGAATTACCCTTTAGAATTACCCTATAGAATTACCCTTTAGAATTACATTTTAGAATTACCCTTTAGAATTACCCTTTAGAATTACCCTTCAGAATTACCCTTTAGAATTACCCTTTGGAATTACATTTTAGAATTACCCTTTAGAATTACATTTTAGAATTACCCTTTAGAATTACCCTTTAGAATTACCCTTTAGAATTACCCTTTATAATTACCCTTTAGAATTACCCTTTAGAAATACCCTTCAGAATTACCCTTTGGAATTACCATTTAGAATTACGCTTTAGAATTACCCTTTAGAATTACCAATTAGAATTACCCTTTAGAATTACCCTTTAGAATTACCCTTTAGAATTACCCTTTAGAATTACCCTTTGGAATTACCCTTTAGAATTACCCTTTAGAATTACCCTTTAGAATTACCCTTTAGAATTACCCTTTAGAATTACCCTTGAGAATTACCCTTTAGAAGTACCCTTTAGAATTACCCTTTGGAATTACCCTTTAGAAGTACCCTTTAGAATTACCCTTTAGAAGTGCCCTTTAGAATTACCCTTTAGAATTACCCTTTAGAATTACCCTTTATAATTACCCTTTAGAATTACCCTTTAGAATTACCCTTTAGAATTACCCTGTAGAAGTACCCTTTAGAATTACCCTTAAGAATTACCCTTTAGAAGTACCCTTTAGAAGTACCCTTTAGAATTACCCTTTAGAATTACCCGTTGGAATTACATTTTAGAATTACCCTTTAGAATTACATTTTAGAATTACCCTTTAGAATTACCCTTTAGAATTACCCTTGAGAATTACCCTTTAGAATAACCCTTTAGAATTACCCTTTAGAATTACCCTTTAGAATTACCCTTTAGAATTACCCTTCATAATCACCCTTTAGAATCACCCTTTAGAATTACCCTTTAGAATTACCCTTTAGAATTACCCTTTAGAATTACCCTTCATAATCACCCTTTAGAATCACCCTTTAGAATTACCCTTTAGAATTACCCTTTAGAATTACCCTTTAGAATTACCTCATAGAATTACCTCATAGAATTACCCTTTAGAATTACCCTATAGAATTACCCTTTAGAATTACATTTTAGAATTACCCTTTGGAATTACATTTTAGAATTACCCTTTAGAATTACCCTATAGAATTACCCTTTAGAATTACCCTTTAGAATTACCCTTTAGAATTACCCTTTAGAATTACCCTTTAGAATTACCCTTTAGAATTACCCTTTAGAATTACCCTTTATAATTACCCTTTAGAATTACTCTTTGGAATTACCCTTTAGAAGTACCCTTTACCCTTTAGAATTACACTTTAGAATTACCCTTTAGAATTACCCTTTAGAATGACCCTTCATAATCACCCTTTAGAATCACCCTTTAGAATTACCCTTTAGAATTACCCTTTAGAATTACCTTATAGAATTACCCTTTAGAAATACCCTTTAGAATTACCCTTTAGAATTACCCTTCATAATCACCCTTTAGAATCACCCTTTAGAATTACCCTTTAGAATTACCCTTTAGAATTACCCTTTAGAATTACCCTTTAGAATTACCCTTTAGAATTACTCTTTGGAATTACCCTTTAGAAGTACCCTTTACCCTTTGGAATTACACTTTAGAATTACCCTTTAGAATTACCCTTTAGAATTACCCTTCATAATCACCCTTTAGAATCACCCTTTAGAATTACCCTTTAGAATTACCTTATAGAATTACCCTTTAGAATTACCTTTTAGAATTACCCTTCATAATCACCCTTTAGAATCACCCTTTAGAATTACCCTTTAGAATTACCCTTTAGAATTACCCTATGGAATTACCCTATAGAATTACATTTTAGAATTACCCTATAGAATTACCCTTTAAAATTACATTTTAGAATTACCCTTTAGAATTACATTTTAGAATTACCCTTTAGAATTACCCTATAGAATTACCCTTTAGAATTACATTTTAGAATTACCCTTTAGAATTACCCTTTAGAATTACCCTTCAGAATTACCCTTTAGAATTACCCTTTGGAATTACATTTTAGAATTACCCTTTAGAATTACATTTTAGAATTACCCTTTAGAATTACCCTTTAGAATTACCCTTTAGAATTACCCTTTAGAATTACCCTTTAGAATTACCCTTTAGAATTACCCTTTGGAATTACCCTTTAGAAGTACCATTTACCCTTTAGAATTACACTTTAGAATTACCCTTTAGAATTACCCTTTAGAATTACCCTTTAGAATTACCCTTGAGAATTACCCTTTAGAATTACCCTTTAGAATTACCCTTTAGAATTACCCTTTAGAATTACTCTTTGGAATTACCCTTTAGAATTACCCTTGAGAATTACACTTTTGAATTACACTTTAGAATTACCCTTTGGAATCTCTTTAGAATTACCCTTTAGAATTACCCTTTTGAATTACACTTTAGAATTACACTTTGGAATCACCCTTTAGAATTACCCTTTAGAATTGCCCTTTAGAATTACCCTTTAGAATTACCCTTTAGAATTACCCTTTAGAATTACCAATTAGAATTACCCTTTAGAATTACCCATTAGAATTACCCTTTAGAATTACCCTTCAGAATTACCCTTTCGAATTACCCTTTCGAATTACCCTTTCGAATTACCCTTTAGAATTACCCTTTAGAATTACCCTTTGGAATTACCCTTTAGAAGTACCCTTTAGAATTACCCTTTAGAATTACCCTTTAGAAGTACCCTTTAGAATAACCGTTTAGATTTACGCTTTAGAATTACCCTTTAGAATTACCAATTAGAATTACCCTTTAGAATTACCCTTTAGAATTACCCTTTAGAATTACCAATTAGAATTACCCTTAAGAATTACCATTTAGAATTACCCTTTAGAATTACCCTTTATAATTACCCTTTAGAATTACCCTTTAGAATTACCCTTTAGAAGTACCCTTTAGAATTACCCTTTAGAATTACCCTTTAGAATTACCAATTAGAATTACCCTTAAGAATTACCATTTAGAATTACACTTTAGAATTACCCTTAAGAATTACCATTAAGAATTACCCTTTAGAATTACCCTTTAGAATTACCCTTTAGAATTACCATTTAGAATTACACTTTAGAATTACCCTTTAGAATTACCCTTTAGAATTACCAATTAGAATTACCCTTTAGAATTACCAATTAGAATTACCCTTTAGAATTACCCTTTAGAATTACCCTTTAGAATTACCCTTTAGAATTACCAATTAGAATTATCCTTTAGAATTACCCTTTATAATTACCCTTTAGAAGTACCCTTTAGAATTACCCTTTTGAATTACCCTTTAGAATTACCCTTTATAATTACCCTTTAGAAGCACCCTTTAGAATTACCCTTTAGAATTACCCTTAAGAATTACCATTTAGAATTACACTTTAGAATTACCCTTAAGAATTACCCTTTTGAATTACACTTTAGAATTACCCTTTAGAATTACCCTTTAGAATTACCAATTAGAATTACCCTTTAGAATTACCAATTAGAATTACCCTTTAGAATTACCCTTTAGAATTACCCTTTAGAATTACCCTTTAGAATTACCAATTAGAATTATCCTTTAGAATTACCCTTTATAATTACCCTTTAGAAGTACCCTTTAGAATTACCCTTTAGAATTACCCTTTAGAATTACCCTTTATAATTACCCTTTAGAAGTACCCTTTAGAATTACCCTTTAGAATTACCCTTAAGAATTACCATTTAGAATTACACTTTAGAATTACCCTTAAGAATTACCCTTTTGAATTACACTTTAGAATTACCCTTTAGAATTACCAATTAGAATTACCAATTAGAATTACCCTTAAGAATTACCATTTAGAATTACCCTTAAGAATTACCATTTAGAAGTACCCTTTAGAATTACCCTTTAGAATTACCCTTTAGAATTACCAATTAGAATTACCCTTTAGAATTACCATTTAGAATTACACTTTAGAATTACCCTTAAGAATTACCATTAAGAATTACCCTTTAGAATTACCCTTTAGAATTACCATTTAGAATTACACTTTAGAATTACCCTTTAGAATTACCCTTTAGAATTACCAATTAGAATTACCCTTTAGAATTACCAATTAGAATTACCCTTTAGAATTACCCTTTAGAATTACCCTTTAGAATTACCCTTTAGAATTACCAATTAGAATTATCCTTTAGAATTACCCTTTATAATTACCCTTTAGAAGTACCCTTTAGAATTACCCTTTAGAATTACCCTTTAGAATTACCCTTTATAATTACCCTTTAGAAGTACCCTTTAGAATTACCCTTTAGAATTACCCTTAAGAATTACCATTTAGAATTACACTTTAGAATTACCCTTAAGAATTACCCTTTTGAATTACACTTTAGAATTACCCTTTAGAATTACGCTTTAGAATTACCAATTAGAATTACCCTTAAGAATTACCATTTAGAATTACACTTTAGAATTACCCTTAAGAATTACCCTTAAGAATTACCATTTAGAATTACCCTTTAGAATTACCCTTAAGAATTACCATTTAGAATTACACTTTAGAATTACCCTTTGGAATTACCCTTTAGAATTACCAATTAGAATTACCCTTAAGAATTACCATTTAGATTTACACTTTAGAATTACCCTTAAGAATTACCATTTAGAATTACCCTTTAGAATTACCCTTAAGAATTACCATAAAGAATTACCCTTTAGAATTACACTTTAGAATTACCCTTTAGAATTACCATTTAGATTTACACTTTAGAATTACCCTTAAGAATTACCATTTAGAATTACACTTTAGAATTACCCTTAAGAATTACCCTTTAGAATTACCCTTTAGAATTACCCTTAAGAATTACCATTTAGATTTACACTTTAGAATTACCCTTAAGAATTACCATTTAGAATTACCCTTTAGAATTACCCTTTAGAATTACCCTTAAGAATTACCATTTAGAATTACCCTTTAGAATTACCCTTAAGAATTACCATTAAGAATTACCCTTTAGAATTACCCTTAAGAATTACCATTAAGAATTACCCTTCAGAATTACCCTTTAGAATTACCCTTTAGAATTACCATTTAGATTTACACTTTAGAATTACCCTTAAGAATTACCATTTAGAATTACACTTTAGAATTACCCTCAAGAATTACCCTTTAGAATTACCCTTTAGAATTACCCTTAAGAATTACCATTTAGATTTACACTTTAGAATTACCATTTAGAATTACCCTTTAGAATTACCCTCAAGAATTACCCTTTAGAATTACCCTTTATAATTACCCTTTAGAAGTACCCTTTAGAATTACCCTTTAGAATTACCCTTTAGAATTACCCTTTATAATTACCCTTTAGAAGTACCCTTTAGAATTACCCTTTAGAATTACCCTTTAGAATTACCCTTTATAATTACCCTTTAGAAGTACCCTTTAGAATTACCCTTTAGAATTACCCTTTAGAATTACCCTTTATAATTACCCTTTAGAATTACCCTCAAGAATTACCCTTTAGAATTACCCTTTATAATTACCCTTTAGAAGTACCCTTTAGAATTACCCTTTAGAATTACCCTTAAGAATTACCATTTAGAATTACACTTTAGAATTACCCTTAAGAATTACCCTTTTGAATTACACTTTAGAATTACCCTTTAGAATTACGCTTTAGAATTACCAATTAGAATTACCCTTAAGAATTACCATTTAGAATTACACTTTAGAATTACCCTTAAGAATTACCCTTAAGAATTACCATTTAGAATTACCCTTTAGAATTACCCTTAAGAATTACCATTTAGAATTACACTTTAGAATTACCCTTTGGAATTACCCTTTAGAATTACCAATTAGAATTACCCTTAAGAATTACCATTTAGATTTACACTTTAGAATTACCCTTAAGAATTACCATTTAGAATTACCCTTTAGAATTACCCTTAAGAATTACCATAAAGAATTACCCTTTAGAATTACACTTTAGAATTACCCTTTAGAATTACCATTTAGATTTACACTTTAGAATTACCCTTAAGAATTACCATTTAGAATTACACTTTAGAATTACCCTTAAGAATTACCCTTTAGAATTACCCTTTAGAATTACCCTTAAGAATTACCATTTAGATTTACACTTTAGAATTACCCTTAAGAATTACCATTTAGAATTACCCTTTAGAATTACCCTTTAGAATTACCCTTAAGAATTACCATTTAGAATTACCCTTTAGAATTACCCTTAAGAATTACCATTAAGAATTACCCTTTAGAATTACCCTTAAGAATTACCATTAAGAATTACCCTTCAGAATTACCCTTTAGAATTACCCTTTAGAATTACCATTTAGATTTACACTTTAGAATTACCCTTAAGAATTACCATTTAGAATTACACTTTAGAATTACCCTCAAGAATTACCCTTTAGAATTACCCTTTAGAATTACCCTTAAGAATTACCATTTAGATTTACCCTTAAGAATTACCATTTAGAATTACCCTTTAGAATTACCCTCAAGAATTACCCTTTAGAATTACCCTTTAGAATTACCCTTAAGAATTACCATTTAGATTTACACTTTAGAATTACCCTTAAGAATTACCATTTAGAATTACACTTTAGAATTACCCTTAAGAATTACCATTAAGAATTACCCTTTAGAATTACCCTTTAGAATTACCCTTTAGAATTACCAATTAGAATTACCCTTTAGAATTACCAATTAGAATTACCCTTTAGAATTACCCTTTAGAATTACCCTTTAGAATTACCCTTTAGAATTACCAATTAGAATTATCCTTTAGAATTACCCTTTAGAATTACCCTTTAGAATTACCCTTTAGAATTACCCTTTAGAATTACCAATTAGAATTACCCTTTAGAATTACCAATTAGAATTACCCTTTAGAATTACCCTTTAGAATTACCCTTTAGAATTACCCTTTATAATTACCCTTTAGAAGTACCCTTTAGAATTACCCTTTAGAATTACCCTTTAGAATTACCCTTTAGAATTACCCTTTATAATTACCCTTTAGAAGTACCCTTTAGAATTACCCTTTAGAATTACCCTTTAGAATTACCAATTAGAATTACCCTTAAGAATTACCATTTAGAATTACACTTTAGAATTACCCTTTAGAATTACACTTTAGTATTACACTTTAGAATTACACTTTAGAATTACCCTTTAGAATTACACTTTAGTATTACACTTTAGAATTACCCTTTAGAATTACGCTTTAGAATTACCATTTAGAATTACACTTTAGAATTACCCTTTAGAATTACGCTTTAGAATTACCAATTAGAACTACCCTTCAGAATTACCAATTAGAATTACCCTTAAGAATTACCATTTAGAATTACACTTTAGATTTACCCTTTAGAATTACGCTTTAGAATTACCAATTAGAACTACCCTTCAGAATTACCATTTAGAATTACCCTTTAGAATTACCCTTAAGAATTACCATTTAGAATTACACTTTAGAATTACCCTTTAGAATTACCCTTAAGAATTACCATTTAGAATTACACTTTAGAATTACCCTTAAGAATTACCCTTTTGAATTACACTTTAGAATTACCCTTTAGAAGTACCCTTTATAATTACCCTTTCGAAGTACCCTTTAGAATTACCCTTAAGAATTACACTTTAGAATTACACTTTAGAATTACCCTTTAGAATTACACTTTAGTATTACACTTTAGAATTACCCTTTAGAATTACGCTTTAGAATTACCAATTAGAATTACCCTTAAGAATTACCATTTAGAATTACACTTTAGAATTACCCTTTAGAATTACGCTTTAGAATTACCATTTAGAATTACACTTTAGAATTACCCTTTAGAATTACCCTTAAGAATTACCATTTAGAATTACACTTTAGAATTACCCTTTAGAATTACGCTTTAGAATTACCAATTAGAACTACCCTTCAGAATTACCATTTAGAATTACCCCTTAGAATTACCCTTAAGAATTACCATTTAGAATTACACTTTAGAATTACCCTTTAGAATTACCCTTTAGAATTACCCTTTATAATTACCCTTTAGAAGTACCCTTTAGAATTACCCTTTAGAATTACCCTTTAGAATTACCAATTAGAATTACCCTTAAGAATTACCATTTAGAATTACACTTTAGAATTACCCTTAAGAATTACCATTTAGAATTACACTTTAGAATTACCCTTAAGAATTACCCTTTTGAATTACACTTTAGAATTACCCTTTAGAATTACGCTTTAGAATTACCAATTAGAATTACCCTTAAGAATTACCATTTAGAATTACACTTTAGAATTACCCTTTAGAATTACGCTTTAGAATTACCAATTAGAACTACCCTTCAGAATTACCATTTAGAATTACCCTTTAGAATTACCCTTAAGAATTACCATTTAGAATTACCCTTTAGAATTACCCTTTAGAATTACCAATTAGAATTACCCTTTAGAATTACACTTTAGAATTACCCATTAGAATTACCCTTTAGAATTACCCTTTTGAAATACCAATTACAATTACCCTTTAGAATTACCCTTTAGAATTACCCTTTAGAATTACCAATTAGAATTACCCTTTAGAATTACCCTTTAGAATTACCCTTTAGAATTACCAATTAGAATTACCCTTTAGAATTACCCTTTAGAATTACCCTTTAGAATTACCCTTTGGAATTACCCTTTGGAATTACCCTTTAGAATTACCCTTTAGAATTAGCCTTTAGAATTACTCTTTGGAATTACCCTTTAGAATTACCCTTTAGAATTACCCTTTGGAATTACCCTTTGGAATTACCCTTTAGAATTACCCTTTGGAATTACCCTTTAGAATTACCCTTTAGAAATACCCTTCAGAATTACCCTTTAGAATTACCATTTAGAATTACTCTTTGGAATTACCCTTTAGAATTACCCTTTAGAATTACCCTTTGGAATTACCCTTTAGAATTACTCTTTGGAATTACCCTTTAGAATTACCCTTTAGAATTACCCTTTGGAATTACCCTTTGGAATTACCCTTTAGAATTACCCTTTAGAATTACCCTTTAGAATTACCCTTTAGAATTACTCTTTGGAATTACCCTTTGGAATTACCCTTTGGAATTACCCTTTAGAATTACCCTTTGTAATTCGGTCTGTTGGCTGGAGGAAGCTCGCCGAGAGGGCGTGAAACATTCCCAGAGACTAGATATGCTCTTGCTGGTTTGTTCTTGGATTGGCAGAGTAGATCTAGTGGGCGTGAAACATTCCCAGAGACTAGATATGGTCTTGCTGGTTTGTTCTTGGATTAGCAGATTACATCTAGTTACCTTTTTTGCTTGGTTCATTATTTTGGTTAAATATTCACCTCTTTCCTGTTAGTTTATTTTATTTCTGGTTGTGCGCAATTGTTGCCCCTTATTAATTTAACCTTTACTCATGTATAGTTTAACCTTTACTCACTTATTAATTTAACCTTTACTCGTGTATAAAAAAGGCCTCCATCTTCGAAACGAAACAAAAATATAATTAACTGCCAGCCGAGCGAGGTGTCACTTCAGCAAAATCATCAGGAATTCAATGCACCTGCACCGCCATTGCCCTTGCACCAGGTAAGAGCGTAGGAGGTGAGTGTTCCTGGACCGTTGCTCACGAATGTCAAGATATCTACAATATTCAAAATGAGGTAATTTCTTAATATACACCTGAGGGTTTGCCTCATAAGAATGGGAATTATGAAAACTGGAAAAAACATACATTTTGCAACATGTTCTGCACTCTAACAATATCTGTCATGTGGAAAAAGAATAATAATAATAATAATAATAATAATGATAATAATAATAATAACGGTTTGATCGGACTCGAGATGACCAAATTCAGGACGAGTGAGACGATCAAAACGGTCTAGTGTTTCATCCTTGTTGAAGCGGCGCACTCTTTCGGAGAGAGACCATTCGCTTGAGGACCGTTGATATGGTGGAGGTAGATTTCCCCAAACTCTATAAGGCATTTGCTCTTTTATAGGGGAGTACTTTTTGACTCTGACAAATCAATCAATTTTCAATACCTTGCTGATGACACCGTCCTGTCATAATGGTGACTTGCGACCACCTCCAGCCTTGTGCCCACGGCGGCGGCGGGGACCTGTCATGTGGTCGGAGCCATTATGATTCGATGTCCTGTCTTTGGATATTGCGATGGCATCGCGGTCTCTTTTTCTTCCCTCGTTCATCGTTCACCGTTCGGATGGAGCGAAGCCTGACTGCCAGCATCTATTAGTGTCATCACACGGACACAGACTGCTCTCCCTTATGCAGAAGTCCAAAGGTGAACTATCTCTCATTTGATGTTTGCAGTGGTGAAGAAACACCATAACTCTCACCCTTTCAATGTGCGTTTTGAACCGAACACATCCTGTTGCCTTTTCCAAGGGATGCATGACGCACTATAGGGGTAGTTAGTGTCTACCAAGGGATGCATGAGGCGCTATAGGGGTAGATAGCGTCTACCAAGGGGATGCATGAGGCACTATATGGGTAGTTAGGGTCTACCAAGGGGATGCATGAGGCACTATATGGGTAGTTAGGGTCTACCAAGGGGATGCATGAGGCACTATATGGGTAGTTAGGGTCTACCAAGGGGATGCATGAGGCACTATATGGGTAGTTAGGGTCTATTCCTCAAAATGCACCGAAAAAAGCTATCCATCTGAGCAGCATTCCTAGCACCATCGTTCGTTCCATTAATGATTGCTGTTAATAATGACGTCATTGGAGGATGTTATGACTTATGAGGTACACTCGAGTGTGTTTAAATATTGACAATGCTCATGTTACAAGGCATCATGTATGTTGGCTGATGTTGTATTCGCGACATTTTGCATTTGCTGATGCGAAATCATGCCGAGTGTAATACTGTAAATAGTGCAAAGTTTAGAGATTCGTTACAGTTATTAAATTTAAGAGATATAGTTTATGTGGCATAACGATACATACACAATAATATCACAATGGCGATACAGGAAACACAGCAGAGTCACTGTGATTGAATATGTGCACAAAGAATAGTGCCCACTGTGATGGGAGAGAAGGGAACATGGAATATGTAAATCAGTACTCGGGTACCAAGGCTATCGGAAAAGAAGACGTTATGGCACCTGTACCTATTAAATGGCAGTTTCACTCAGAAATTGCATCGGATTCTGTGGATGAGCGGTCACCTGTTTCAGACATTTCAGCTGACCGCTCTCACCTGTTTCAGACATTTCAGCTGACCGCTCACCTGTTTTAGACATTTCAGCTGACCACTCTCACCTGTTTCAGACATTTCAGCTGACCGCTCTCACCTGTTTCAGACATTTCAGCTGACCGCTCTCACCTGTTTGACATTTCAGCTGACCGCTCACCTGTTTTAGACATTTCAGCTGACCACTCTCACCTGTTTCAGACATTTCAGCTGACCGTTCTCACCTGTTTCAGACATTTCAGCTGACCGCTCTCACCTGTTTGACATTTCAGCTGACCACTCACCTGTTTCAGACATTTCAGCTGACCGCTCTCACCTGTTTCAGACATTTCAGCTGACCACTCTCACCTGTTTCAGACATTTCAGATGACCGCTCTCACCTGTTTAAGACATTTCAGTTGACCGCTCTCACCTGTTTCAGACATTTCAGCTGACCGCTCTCATCTGTTTGACATTTCAGCTGACCGCTCACCTGTTTTAGACATTTCAGCTGACCACTCTCACCTGTTTCAGACATTTCAGCTGACCACTCTCACCTGTTTCAGACATTTCAGCTGACCGCTCCCACCTCCTGTTTCAGACATTTCAGATGACCGCTCTCACCTGTTTCAGACATTTCAGCTGACCGCTCCCACCTGTTTCAGACATTTCAGATGACCGCTCTCACCTGTTTAAGACATTTCAGTTGACCGCTCTCACCTGTTTCAGACATTTCAGATGACCGTGCTCACCTGTTTCAGACATTTCAGTTGACCGCTCTCACCTGTTTCAGACATTTCAGATGACCGTGCTCACCTGTTTCAGACATTTCAGTTGACCGCTCTCACCTGTTTCAGACATTTCAGATGACCGTGCTCACCTGTTCCAGACATTTCAGCTGACCACTCTCACCTGTTTCAGACATTTCAGATGACCGCTCTCACCTGTTTAAGACATTTCAGTTGACCGCTCTCACCTGTTTCAGACATTTCAGATGACCGTGCTCACCTGTTTCAGACATTTCAGTTGACCGCTCTCACCTGTTTCAGACATTTCAGATGACCGTGCTCACCTGTTTCAGACATTTCAGATGACCGCTCTCCCATGCATGGAATCTGACGCAATTCCTGAGTCAAACGTCGCCGTGCCAAGCGTGTTCCGATATGAGTGAACGAGACCACAACCAAACGGTATAATCCGTGAACATAATGAGAAGCAAACTGATTAATCTACCAACAATGTTATTATCATAGGTGGTGGTCGTTCATATTCAACCTGTGGCTACTTGGCTGCATCATTTTCTGGGGACGCAGCTCTGCCACTGATGCAGTGCCCCCCCCCCCGCCCCCCATTACCAGTCAGCTGGTACTCATTTAGCCAACCTCGGAAGGATGACTGCCTAGGTAAACTCACCTGGTATTAATTCAAGAGCACGACAGGGGCTCAAACTCAGGACTGTAAGATCTCAAGCCAGGCACCTTAACCGTTAACCCAACATCAGGCGCCTTGTTACCCTAAGTGATGGAGAATGTTAAAATGAAAATACCAACCTATTGAATTGTGTACAATGAATCTCCACCAGCCTTCTCTCCCCTAAAACACTTCCCATTTTCCCTCCACATGGCTTCACCCCCAAACCTTCACCATGTTGGCATAGCAGTCACCCCCACAAATCACTGCAGACCAAGAGGTGTCATGACCTGAGGAGGAGCCGAGCAGCTTGAGTAAGTGCTCCGTAGTTTTTGCTGACTGCACTTAAAGGAGATTAATACGACATGTTGAATCTCCTGAAGGAAAGCTCACAAGCGATTTGTGGGTGTGAAAGCCAACTCAGCCGCCAGCCATTCTCTCCCTGTGAGAGCTAGATCAAATTGTATTTGAACAAGTAGCACTCTGTCTTCCAAGCTAGGCTTTAGTAAAGCGGATTACGAATAACAATGAAAATTCCTTCCCAGTCCGCAAAACCTCTGAAATAATGAGTGGTGCTGAAACACTGATTTCACTTGTTCATACAAGTTCAACAAACACGTGTATGGACTATTATTAACACTATTATTTAACACATTAGTGACCGGATGTGAACAACTTGCAAACAAATCGACCCCGTCACCCCACACATACCCATACCCCTGTAGCATGTCTCGTCAGGTGCACCAAGCAATTTGGTAAATAGGATTCCTCAGAAAGACTGCTTACATATTTATGTCCCAGTGAGGGATAAAAAATAAATAAAACGAACTACATGTGCACCGGTTGAGCACGATTTGCTATGATCCTCCATTGGAGGAGAGAGCAGGAAGTAAATTTGGGGCTGCCACATCAGTTATAGATCAGAATGGAGTCCGAATGACTTATTTTGGTAAAAAGTGAAATGGGAATTCGAAACGTGTCTATGCTCCATGAAATAATTTAAAACAAGAAAAAGAGCGATCAGAGATTGCAAACCCTCACCAGGATGTATTTTCAGTGGTTTTTAAGGCTTTTGTGTTAAAACAAATATGGCGGCCGAACCATGTGACCGATGACGTCTTCATTATTTATTTTTCTCCACCAGTTTATGCCGACATGGCGCTCAAGAAATTTCATCTTGATCGGATGAAGTTTTGTACTTGTCGAATTATGACGTCATAATGGAGGCACCTATGACATCATCATTAACATATTTTATTCCCCATGGAGTTCTTTACAATGAGCCATGTCTCAATTTTTTTCTATTCAGCACTTTTGGAGATATAGAGGTGCAAAGTTTTTTGGTTTTTCCAAGATGGCGGCCGAACCACGTGACCGATGACGTCATCATTTTTTTTTTCTCCACCAGTTTATGCCGACATGGCACTCAAGAAGTTGCATCTTGATCGGATGAAGTTTTGTACTTGTCGAATTATGACGTCATAATGGAGGCCTTGGGCCTAGAGAGTTAAAAATTGGGCACAGTCTATTCCAGGGCAACTAGATTATGCTCAAGAAATTTCATCTTTATCGGATGAAGTTTTGTACTTGTCGAATAATGACGTCATAATGGAGGCACCTATGACATCATCATTAACATATTTTATTCCCCATGGAGAGTTCTTTACAATGAGCCATGTCTTAATTTTTTCTATTCAGTGCTTTCCGAGATATTGAGGTGAAACTTTTTTCGATTTTTCCTAGAGGGCGGCCAAACCATGTAACCTATGACGTCATAATTATCATTAAAAATTCTACAGGGGGAGTTTCACCTATGGTGAAAATTTCCTGTCAATCGGACTAAGAGTTGCAGAGAAAATCATATTTATTCTGTGCGGATAAACAAACAAACAACAGACTCAAATGCAATTGCCCTCTTCTCTGGCACGGGATAATAAACGGAACACAAAATGGAAATACTTAGCTCAACCGCTCTCATCACAACAAGGACATGCATTACTCTGATGAGATGATCTTTGGCAGCCAAATGGGTGCTCCTTTTCTTGTACAATCTGATTGCATCTAGGATTGAACACAGAACCGGATGAGAGGCAATCATCAAATTAAGTAAAATAGTACAACACTGTGCTTACGTCACAACAATGCTTGATGACACAGGCAGAATGGGCCTAATATCCTTGTGGTGTGAAACTTTCTTTGGATTGTCTCTGAGCGTCCAAGTCAACGCAACGAGTCGGTACACTGATGGATGAAAACAGGCTACAGTATTCCAGGAAGATGACTGCATCAAATGAAGAGGATCTTCCCCAGCCTGTCCGTCTGATGAAGGTGACGTAGATACATTGGGTGAACGATGTCCCATTTTTGGCATACATGGGAAGTTAATGTTGTGCACACCAAGTGCCTTTAGTAAAAAAATTAATAAATAAAAAGATCGAAAAGCCCCCGACAAAACAATTCAATGGAGGTGCACAATTCAATGGAGGTGCACAATTCAATGGAGGTGCACAATTCAATGGAGGTGCACAATTCAATGGAGGTGCACAATTCAATGAAACTGTCCTGATTAAAATTAAAATACAATGTGTACTGTACCTTGGAATGTAAACGTGAAGAGGAGAGAAAATAACAAAATGAAAAGAGAAGAGTGATTACAAAGAAAATGGTTAATGGGGCAAAATGTTTTATTGTCAGCAAACAATTAGACACTTCCTTGGGAAATTGGAAAAAGAGGGGGAGGTTTGGTGAAAATGAGGGCCAAGTGAGGCCAAAAGGAGGTCGAAGTGAGGCCAAAAGGAGGGCGAAGTGAGGCCAAAATGAAGGCGAAGTGACGCCAAAAGGAGGGCGAAGTGACGCCAAAAGGAGGGCGAAGACATGAAGTGAGGCCAAAATGAAGGCGAAGACATGAAGTGAGGCCAAAATGAAGCCCAAGTGAGGCCAAAAGGAGGGCGAAGTGAGGCCAAAATGAAGCCCAAGTGAGGCCAAAATGAGGGCAAAGTGAGGCCAAAAGGAGGGCGAAGTGAGGCCAAAATGAAGGCGAAGTGACGCCAAAAGGAGGGCGAAGACATGAAGTGAGGCCAAAATGAAGGCGAAGACATGAAGTGAGGCCAAAATGAAGCCCAAGTGAGGCCAAAAGGAGGACGAAGTGAGGCCAAAATGAAGCCCAAGTGAGGCCAAAATGAGGGCGAAGTGAGGCCAAAAGGAGGGCGAAGTGAGGCCAAAATGAAGGCGAAGTGACGCCAAAAGGAGGGCGAAGACATGAAGTGAGGCCAAAAGGAGGGCGAAGACATGAAGTGAGGCCAAAATGAAGCCCAAGTGAGGCCAAAAGGAGGGCGAAGTGAGGCCAAAAGGAGGGCGAAGACATGAAGTGAGGCCAAAATGAAGCCCAAGTGAGGCCAAAAGGAGGGCGAAGTGAGGCCAAAAGGAGGGCGAAGTGAGGCCAAAAGGAGGGCGAAGACATGAAGTGAGGCCAAATTGAAAGCGAAGTGAGGCCAAAAGGAGGGCGAACACATGAAGTGAGGCCAAAAGAACGGCGAAGTGAGGATTGTCAAAATGAGTGAACAGGCCAAAATGTTCGACAGAATTTCTTCTTTCTTTCGTTCCGTGTAAGTGCTGCTTCATCAGGATGTTGATAATTTTCCCACATATATCAATTTAAATATATATATGGAATGGCTTCCGACAAGAATGTAAAAGTCCTTGAGTGACCCAGCCAAAGGCCAGACTTGAATCCCATTGAGAATCTGTGGAAAGACTTGAAGATCGCTCTTCACTGATAGGCCCACAGAATCAGCTTCATCATGAGATATTCCAATGATCTTGCAGACCTTGGTTTTCACAGAATCAAGCTGAGCAAGGTGTGAGACAGGAGAGTCAGCCCAGAGGGGAGAACAGTACTCCATCAAGCTGCAGATGAAGGCCTTGTTGGTGGATTGGGGTTCAGGTGTGCCAAGGACATTGCATGATTGAGGACGCCGAGTTCGCGACTGACTACGGTTTGCCCAAGAAAGATCACGGCTGAGGGCGAGACACAAGAATTTGAGTGACTGAACTTCTTCGAGAAGATTATTAAGGAAGTAGATAGGAGGGGTTGCTAGATCGTCCTTTCGGAGAGAGATAGTGAATGTGAAGCTTGCAAGATTTTTTCAAGGTCTGAAGAGAGGGAAGAAGCTGCAACCTACCTGTCTGAAGGATGAGGGATGTCACAGCAGAGGGTGGAGCATAATTGGAGGATATTCAGGAGATCCCAATTCAGGAGATTCAGGAGATCCATTATGAAGTTTGTGTGACAGTCTCTGAGAAAAAGGTGTCAGAAAATATGGTGTTGTAGTAATAATAATAGTATTAATCGAATATATAAAGCTCTTTCTATCCACTGACTCACTGACTGAGTGATAGTAATGTTCGGTACCTTCCAGGTGTTGAAGAAAGTTGAACTTTGGTGTGTGACGGAGATCGAAGCCGGTACACCGGGAAAAATTCCAGAACCCTCAGAAAGCATCCACAAAAAAACCCTCAATCGAAATCTAGCATTTGAAAATTGTAATTTCCTTAAGTGTAAACTATGAAACAAACATGACAATAATGTCGGTAAATGAAAAAAAGAAAAAGCTTCCGCAAATGTACAAGGCGGTTGTTCTTGGCGAGATCTCGCGAGATCTTGGAGACGGCGGCAGGGATTTTCGAAGCTCCACACGGTCTCCACGTTTTTCGAAGTTAAGTCTGTTCACAATTGTATTTTGTCGAAACTGTATTTATCTTTCGGTGTGTGAAGTTATTGTGTGCAACTTTGGTTGTTTCTCGGTGTTTATCTTGCATAAATTGATCGTCTGTTTGCCGTGTCGCGAGCAAGGCCTTGTACAGTGTGCACTGTACAACCTTGAGGCTTTGTTTTTCTCTCAGTGGTCCGTCGTTTGTGATCCAATAACTTTCGTTCTCTGTATTCCCAGGCTTTTCACCCATAGCCTACTTCCTTGTGTAAATCTCAACTCAAAAAAAAAAAAAAAAAAAAAAAAAACATTTCCTTCTCTGTTCTCATTCGTTTATTCATTCTTATTCGTTGTTTCGTTCTTCGACCACGTGTTTCTCCCCCATTTCCCCAGATAGTTTTCACTCATTAACCTTCAATGTTTACACTTTCCCCTCAAGTTATGTATTCCGTCATATTTTATAACACCTTTTTCTTCTTCTTCTTTAAAAGGCTGCTTTCGACTTGCTCACCAAATCAATTCATCCCAAAAAAAATATCCATCTCCTATAGTGCCTTTTTTCTACATTCCCTAAACTCTCCTGCACTCCATCCTCCATCCAGCGTCCTTAAACGTATTTTTAACTCGAAGGTCACAAGAAACTCATTTTGCAATAAATGTTCGTTTCCCATAAATCGTACACTTTCAAAAATCCAATCTCACCCCTCCCCTCCAAATCTTCCCCATAACCCCTCCCCTCCAAATCTTCCCCATCACCCCTCCCCTCCAAATCTTCCCCATAACCCATCCCTTTCAAGTCTCCCCCCTTGCCCCCTCCCTCCTAAACTACCCCCTCACCCCTCCCCGCCAAGACGCCCCCTCGCCCCTCCCCTCCTAGACTCCTGCCTCACCCCTCCCCTCCAAATCTCCCCCATATCCCATCCCTTTCAAATCCCTCCCCTTGTCCCTTCCCTCCCAAACTCCCCCCTCACCCCTCCCCTTCAAATCTCCCCACCCTCATTGCTTCTCAATTTCCCCCCGCTCACTCCCCCTCCTCAAAGCGTCCTCCCCGCTTCTTCCCCCTTCAAACTCTCACCTCCATCTCCCCCAACCTTCTGCCTCGCTCTTCCCCCTCCTCAAATAACACCTCATTGTGGCTCACCCAATCACCATCAAACCTTTTGTCCGCCCCATCCTTCCCTTTCTCCAAGCTATTCTGAAATCTCTGACACACCTTCAACAGCTCTCCCTACCTCTTCCACCTCTTCCACATCTTACCCTACCCCTCCTCCCCCCTGTTCTGTATCTGATGCTCCCCCTTCCTCTTCATTAACGGTATGGACCTCAAACATCCGGGGCCTTCGTTCAAACTTAACTGATCTCTCCATACAGGTTGCTTCTGTCAAACCAGACGTGATCTGCTTAACAGAAACTTTCCTCCTTTATGATGTCTCTGATTCCATAGTATCTCTCCCGGGCTACTCCCTCCTCCGGTATGATAGACCTGAGCCTCGTCCTGGAGGCGGGGTTGCTATCTTTATCCAAAACTCTCTTCCTCACTCGCCCTGCACTGCACTCTCTCCACCTCACCCCCAGGAATACCTCTGGCTACGGCTTCCCCTTCGCTCCCACCTCTTGTTCATATGTGTGTTGTACCGTCCACCAAACAGTGATGACTCCATCTACATCTCGCTGTCTGATGATATGGACCAACTTCTATCTACTCATCCCAACTCTCTCTTCCTCATATGTGGTGATTTCAACTGTCATCATGCCAGTTGGCTGGGTGTGGGTACCTCTCTCACCAGCCATGGCTCCTCAGCAAAGGACTTCTGCGACTCACTGGGACTGACACAATCTGTCAATTTCCCGACCCGGATCTCAGTCAACGGAACATCTTCTCTTCTGGACTTGGTTATGACTAACTTCCCTGAAAATGTCTGCTGCTCTTCTTCTGCTCCGATCGGATCATCTGATCATGTCCTTGTTAAAGTGGACATCTCTCTGACCATCCTCAGGGAGCCTGCTCAGCGTCGACGAGTCTGGCATTTCACTCAGGCCAACTGGCACGGTCTTCAAGCAGCCATCAATCATCTGGACTGGTCTCCCATCTCTACCACCTCTGACATCAACTCATCCTGGGAATTCTTCCAAAGTAAATTGCTCTCTCTCATGCACAGATTTATCCCATCTCGTCTTCAGTTGTCATACCCTTCCTCCCGTCCATGGTACACGGAATCTTGTGGTGAGGCTGTTGCCCAGAAACAACTTGCCTTCGTCTCCTGGAAAGCAAATCCAACGGAAGGAAATCTCATTTCCTTTCACAAAGCCCGAAACAAGTGTGTGTCCACCCTCAGGAGAGCCAGGAAACAATATCTCTCCGTTCTCAAGACCGAACTCTCTTATCTGTCTCCCTCTTCCAAATCCTGGTGGCGTCTGGTCAAATCCGTTTCTGGTGTTTGTTCCCCCTCCATCCCCTCCCTTACCTCAAACGGCTACACAGCTGACTCCGCACGTGAAAAAGCTGAATGCCTCAACTCTGTGTTTGCCTCTAAATCTTGTGTCCCAAACCCATCCCTCTCTGTACCCACCATACCCAGTCGTACCCTGCTGCTCCTGGACTCCGTGTCCTTTCCTCCTGACAAGGTGGAAAAGTTTCTGTCAACCCTCGACTCTGATTCTGCAACTGGACCCGACGGCATCAGCCCACGGGTCCTAAAATCCTGCTCTGCTGCTCTATCTCACCCTCTCTCTGTTCTCTTCACCCTCTCTTTTGCTCAAGGTCAACTGCCATCTGCTTGGAAATCAGCCAACATCACCGCTTTGCACAAAAAAGGTGCAAAAACAGATCCTAGCAACTACAGACCAATCAGCCTTCTCCCAATTATCAGCAAAGTCATGGAATCCATCATTGCTTCTGATATGAAATCTTTCCTCTTCTCCAATGGCTTGATCTCTGATCATCAATTTGGTTTCAGACCAGGTCACTCTACTCTGGACATGCTGCTTCTGCTGTCTCAACAATGGATGGAGGTCCTCAATGCCAAACAGGAAATTAGAGCTGTCTCCCTCGACATATCACGTGCCTTCGACACGGTCTGGCACCCCGCTCTGCTCACCAAACTCTCCTCCTTTGGTATCCATGGAAATCTCCACGCATGGCTGGCGGACTTCCTCTCTAGTCGTCGTCAACGTGTGGCCCTGAATGGGTTTCTCTCATCTCCTCTTCCTGTTCAGGCTGGAGTTCCCCAAGGCAGTGTTCTGGGCCCCGTGCTTTTTCTGGTCTTCATCAATGATCTCTCTGACTCTCTCGAAAATCCTCTCTATCTCTTTGCTGATGACTCCACTCTCTGCCGCTCCATTCCTCTTCCCTCAGATCGGCAGGCTGCTGCCTCCTCACTCTCTGAAGACCTGGACAAAATCACAGACTGGTCAAACAAGTGGAACATGTCTTTCAATCCTGACAAATCTCACACTCTTACTATGTCTCTCCGAAAAGATCGACTGGACAACCCTCCCATCTACTTTCTCAACAATCCTCTCCAAGAAGTTCTGTCGCTCAAGATTTTGGGTCTCACTATCTGCCATGATCTTTCTTGGGAAAACCACATTTCCAAGCTGGCCTCCAAAGCCAGTCGCCGACTGGGCATCCTCCGTCGTGCGAAGTCCTTCCTCGGCACACCTGAGCTCCTCACCACATACAAGGCTTTCATCCGCAGCTCAATGGAATACTGTTCTCCCCTATGGGCCGGTGCTCCTGCCTCACACCTAGCTCGGCTTCACGCTGTTGAAACCAAAGCTTTCAGAATTATTGGAATCTCCCGCGATGAAGCTATCTCTGAGGGCCTTTCACTCACTCACCGCAGGCAGGTAGGTGGTCTTTCTGTCTTCTACCGACTCCTCTCCGGCCTTGCACCCCCAGCTCTCTCTGTGCTCTGTCCCCCAAATATTCCTACAGGTCGCACAAGATCTGCCAGCAACCCTCTGATGGTTAAACTGCCGAAATCTCGGCTCTCCGCTCACCTTCACTCTTTCATTCCTCTTTTCTCCCGCCTCTGGAACAAACTCCCTCACTCCCTTCAATCCCACTCCTCCCTCCAGGTCTTTAAAACAGCTGTTCACCACCATCTCTTATCTTCCCCCATCCAAAACCTTGATCTTTTCTACCCCCGCTAATTCACCCCAGATCCACCTTGTTTGAAATTCCAACTTCTTTCCTGGAAGTCCTGGCAGTGTCCATATGTTTTATACCTCTCCCACTGCCCCCTTCCCACGCCCCCCCCCCCCCCCAAAGCCCTCGCCCTCTCTCAGATCTCTCGATGTCTCCATGTCTCTCGGTCCCTGCTCTCAAATGTTGTGTTTGTGTCCTTCCCCCTCTCTCCCCATCTTGTCTACCGCTCCCTATGTTATATGTTTTATGTGTCGGTTTGTCTTTCTGTGTGATTAATGTTCGCTCTTTCACGAGCCTCGATCTTGTATACAAAAAAAAAAAAAAAAAAAATGAAAATTTACGTTTAAAAAACATCAACGTGTCCGTAACAAAGCAGCTTGGAAATTGAAACAGTTTGGAAATTTGGTGTTGAGAGTGCAGGAGGAATTTTGTTTTCTAAATGCTGGTTTTGTACTCCTGGGGTCGAAGAAACTCTGCGGTACAGTACTGTTAAAAATTGTGTTTGCCAAATGTAGAAACAAACCCTACAACAGGAATAAGCCTCCCCCATGCTATAGGGGAAGGTCCTACAACAGGAATAAGCCTCTCCCCATGCTGGAGGGGAAGGTCCTACAACAGGAATAAGCCTCTCCCCATGCGAGAGGGGAAGGCCCTACAACAGGAATAAGGCTCACCCCATGCTAGAGGGGAAGGTCCTACAGCAGGAATAAGCCTCTCCCCATGCTAGAGGGGAAGGTCCTGCAACAGGAGTAAGCCTCTCCCCATGCTAGAGGGGAAGGTCCTACAACAGGAATAAGCCTCTCCCCATGCTAGAGGGGAAGGTCCTACAACAGGAATAAGCCTCTCCCCATGCTAGAGGGGAAGGTCCTACAACAGGAGTAAGCCTCTCCCCATGCTAGAGGGGAAGGTCCTACAACAGGAATAAGCCTCTCCCCATGCTGGAGGGGAAGGTCCTACAACAGGAATAAGCCTCTCCCCATGCGAGAGGGGAAGGCCCTACAACAGGAATAAGGCTCACCCCATGCTAGAGGGGAAGGTCCTACAGCAGGAATAAGCCTCTCCCCATGCTAGAGGGGAAGGTCCTACAACAGGAATAAGCCTCTCCCCATGCTAGAGGGGAAGGTCCTACAGCAGGAGTAAGCCTCTCCCCATGCTAGAGGGGAAGGTCCTACAACAGGAATAAGCCTCTCCCCATGCTAGAGGGGAAGGTCCTACAACAGGAGTAAGCCTCTCCCCATGCTAGAGGGGAAGGTCCTACAGCAGGAGTAAGCCTCTCCCCATGCTAGAGGGGAAGGTCCTACAACAGAAATAAGCCTCTCCCCATGCTAGAGGGGAAGGTCCTGAATAAGCCTCTCCCCATGCTAGAGGGGAAGGTCCTACAACAGGAGTAAGCCTCTCCCCATGCTAGAGGGGAAGGTCCTACAGCAGGAGTAAGCCTCTCCCCATGCTAGAGGGGAAGGTCCTACAGCAGGAATAAGCCTCTCCCCATGCTAGAGGGGAAGGTCCTACAACAGGAATTAAGCCTCTCCCCATGCGAGAAGGGAAGGATATAATAATCATAGTAAAATATCCCCGAGTGGGCCCACGTTCATCTCTTGAGGTTGTAGTTCAGGCGACTTATTATTTGGGGGGAATCCATGTCTTGTCTTGTCTTCGATGTCTGAGTCCATGTCTTCGATAATCGAAATGAGATTACTTAATAATAATTATTATTATTACTAGGACGTGCCCGTACGTGGGTGCCCGTTCCTTGCCAAAAAAAAAAGCCGCAGCTCGGATGGCGCTGCAGTTAATCGGGCCTGTATCGGCAGAGTTATTATAAACGTGTACTACAATCGATCGTACCTTACAACAATCAACACAGATTGCAACGTCAAATAAATGAATACGCTCTCAAATGTGCCGTCCGAGGCAGCATCTGCTCGCCACGTTCAGCATCAGTACGTCGTCACTATGACTATCCGTAAGTCCGGAAGTGACGTCCTCATTTGACTGTCCGGAAGGTCGCATATCGCAGTTACGATGAATCGCAAATTAGTTTTAATTAGTTTTAAAACATAGTTTAACGCCAACATAGCGCCAACATAGTTTGCCAACGTGAAATAAATGAATACGCTCTCAAATGTGCCGTCCGAGGCAGAGTCTGTTCGCCACGTTCGGCACACGTGATAGCTCGCTGCTCTCTGATTGGTTGAATCGTTTTTTGGACATAGCTCGGTAACTACTTCTCCGATTAATATGAAACCTTGAAAAGGCACATCCTCAGGTCCCCAGCAATATACCTGGCAAGTTTCAAGTATATCGGACCCGTGGTTGTCGAGAAACAGCGGTCACAGACACACACACATACACACACACAGAGATTACTGGAATTATAGATAGATTCTCATCATCATCATCATCATCATCATCATCATCATCATCATCATAATCATCATCATCATAATCCCCAACAACAACAAACGGTTTCAGGCGATACTTGCTTGGAAGCCTAATTATGGTGTTAGAGTCGGCACATTGTCAGATAACCGATTTGTTTTTTATATGAATGTAATGAGTGCAGTGAAAGGTAATAAACCTCCACTGCAAGATCAAATTCTGACATTCAAACAAGAACCAACCCTTTGATTATTTGCACAAACAGGACATTGCATCTTGGAGCAGTGGATGTGATTTCCCATGGTGAAACGACAGCCATTTTGAAAGATGATGTTTTGTGAAAGCTAAGTTACCAGGGCTTCTCTTCTCTTACTTCTCTGCCCCCACCAAGGCAGAGTTATATCCTTGAGATCTAGTTCACACAGCTTGACCCTAAAAGCAGAATACCAAGTAGCGTCTGACTGCACTGGCAGCATGCTTGGCCCCGTAACACCCTGAGATTAGTTCTGTCATCAAGTACCACCAAAAAATTACAATGCTTCAGCATGTGCCAATGTGATGCAGGCAACCGTGTCAAGACTTGTAACACCTCTGTTGTTATAAGGCATGAGATATATGAAGATACTAGTATGAAGACCGTGAAGATGACGGGATGGGAACAGTTTATTCGACGGTGCAGCCGCGTGAGCGTGCCCGAGTCTGAGACCCGGGCCTAGTGTCAGGTGTGCGTATATCTTCTTTATTTATCAGATATCCTACAGACGTAAATGAACACTCGTTTTACTCTGTGCACTTTGCACATCACGTGCAGTGAATTTCACCTTCCTGCGCCTTGTATTTATTGTTATTTAAAAACCAGACCAAAAGTCCAACAGCGGCGTAGCAGGGCTTGTAAAATATTATAAACCACAAGCACGCATTATAAGCTTTTTTTAACAGTTGCTAATGCTGTTTATAACATTAAACAAAGAAATTTGGAGGAATCTCAACATCCATGAGGTAGGTTTTACTTATATAACTGAGTGAAGATCTACTGTAATCTACACTATATACCCCTGAGCATTGGAGGTGTGCTCCTTTACCAAGCAGCTCGCTAGCGCTTGCCAAGCCAGCCGTTCCTTAAGGGTTTTGAATGGAGTGCTTGCTCAAATGCTTAAACCACTTG
Source organism: Myxine glutinosa (assembly GCF_964187855.1). Classification (NCBI taxonomy): domain Eukaryota; kingdom Metazoa; phylum Chordata; class Myxini; order Myxiniformes; family Myxinidae; genus Myxine; species Myxine glutinosa. The sequence goes on from NC_136274.1 coordinate 2,672,931, forward strand.
GCGATCTCTCCACAAGAAACTTGGTAAATGAACACACACCCAATATTCTTGAGATACGACCATAGATCGATTATAATCTATATACCCCAAAGATGAATGGCCCTTCCTGGCACTCCCGTAGCGAGCAGGTGTAGGCCTAATAGTGAATTAAAATGTCGGTCGGTGCAGTCAGCCGTCGTAATGACATCAGAGACGTAATGACGTAACGGACACAAAACTGATATATTTTAACTTCCAGTATGTTTGCAGTCACGACGAAGGGACTAGTGTTACGATTAGATTTACTATAATATTAACGTTACGTTATCATTATTTCGAAAATGATATTACTATCAACAAAAACCGAGGTGAATTCCTTACTTCATCGGTTATTAATATTAGTGCCGAACAACGCTCACCATTGATCATGAACCATACACCGCTTCAATCCACTATGTTTCCATTCACGACATTGGGATTAAAGTATCATGGTTATATTTACTATATTATTATTATTATTATTATTACGAAAACAATACTACTGAAACGATACACTACTGTACTAAGAAACCTGGGATTAATTTGTCCGAAGATGAGTCATAACACCTAAGGCCTATACAAACCGTATTGGTGGAAGAGACGTAACGTCGATGCTTTCGACATTTGATGATCATTTTAACAATCGGTTTGTTTGTGTTTCACACTGAATGAAAAACGTAAACATAGAGCATGGCGATTGTGATATATGACAGGTTCGACGATATGTTCGGCATGAACGGCAGCTAAATCAAAATGGCGGAGTGTGGAGAGTCAGCCGCAGCACCGCCGTAATGACATCAGACATAATCACATCACCCTGTCATGTGACCAGATTCTCAGCTCTGATTGGTGTACGTTTGAGGGGACGTACATACATACATACACACATACAAACATTCATTCTGTACATATGGATGGACAAGCGCTGTTCCAGACGACTCTGCCCGATGGGCTACGCTATAAAATTACTCTTTTATGAAAAATGTTTAAGAAGATTGTTTTATCCTCAAAATAGACCGTAGTGAACACACATTCGTGTTAAAAGATTGGCCTTCAAAACATACTCTCATCAATGCGGACAGACATCCGTACAAACACACAGACTGACATTGTGTTTTATATGGTAGATATACAATCAAGGATACACAATCAAGGATGCACAATCAAGGATATACAATCAAGGATGCACAAAACCAACTTCAGTGCAAGAAGCGGCCATTTGGCCCATCATACCTGAGCTACAACAACCCCAGATACCACCACCCAATCAAAAACACAAACTACCTTCAAGTCCTGCCGATACCTTCATACCCTTCTCTCTCTCCAATACATTTAGGTACCAACCTCAAACTACCTACCTCCTCTCCTGCCACTACCTTTTTAGGGAGACCATTGCATGCATTAACTACTCTCTGACTAAAATACCCCCACCTCATTACTGTCATAACTCTCCTCTTTATTCTCCAGCTGTGGCACCTGATCCTGTGACTACACATTCTGCTGAAAAACTCTTCTCCACTTATTTTGTCTCCACCCTTCATTATCCTCAACATCTCTATCATATCCCCTCGTAACCGCCTCCTTTCTAATGCAGAAAGTCCCGTCTCCTTTAGCCGCTTCTCATAGGTGAGGCTAGCTAGGCCGGGAATCGATCTAGTCGCCCTGTGCTGAACCCTCTCTATGGCATCTACGTCCTTCCTGAGATGTGGTGACCAAAACTGCACACAATATCCTCGATGGGCCCTGACCAAATTCCTGTGCAGTGTTAACACCCCATCCTTTATTACGCCCGCCAGGGAGTAATGCATTCACTCGTGTCCGTGTGTGTGTGTGTTCGTGTGTTTGTGAACAAGATATCTGAAAAAGTTCTGAACGGATTTCGATGAAAGTTGGTGGGATGATTGCCCTTGGGATAAGGAAGAATTGATTAGTTTTTGGTGAAGCTCAGGATATTATTCCCGATCCAGGAATTTTTTGAAGGATATTTTTACCATTGGAAGATAGGGCTCATTTTTTTTAACATTATCTTCTATATTTAACATTGTGATATGAATATAGTTTTCATATTTGTTGTAAATGTAGTTTAAACTCGTGGTTATGCGTTAGAGCGGTGTATTTTTTTTAGCAGCGTCGTCTTCAATGTTCATTTTTTTTTTTCTATTAAAGACATGTTCTGTTATTTTAAAACCACCAAAGTGTGTATTAGTTTTCCCCGTTTCATAAAATGTATCGTTTGATACGTATAATGCTTTAAAACTGGGTTTTTTTGTTTTTGTTTTTTTTACCTCAGAAGAGATATCAACATTTAGCTCAGCGAATGTCATTCGCGGTGTCAGTATTTGATGAACTTATAAAGACTTAGTTCCAGATTTGTCAATGGCTGAGGTATATTAACAAACGAATAAAACAGATTTGGCAAAATTCTAACTTTTTTTTAAAAGATCGCATATTCCCCCAGGGTTGTGAGAGGCTGAAGAAGAAGAAACCTCGCATCGGCTTCCCAGACCAAATAAATAATTCTGGTCCTGGCCCTGCGATTTTCAGGTTTATTACGCCCGCCAGGGAGTAACGCATTCGATCGTGTCCGTCCGTCCGTGTGTGTGTGTGTTCGTGTGTTTGTGAACAAGATATCTGGAAAAGTTCTGAACGGATTTGGATGAAAGTTGGTGGGATGATTGCCCTTGGGATAAGGAAGAATTGATTAGTTTTTGGTGAAGCTCAGGATATTATTCCCGATCCAGGAATTTTTTGGGGAAATTTTTTTGGGAAAGATTTTTTCTGTTTTACTGCATTAAAGCTTTTATTCTTATTCTTAAATGATGTTTTTCTCCTCTAATTCCGAGAGATATCAAAATAAATTCTCTGACAGTTCGGGCCTACTTTCTTTCTCATTTATTGTTTTGGGGAGAGGGGATGTTAAACAAAACGTATTATTCCAACTAAACCCACGGCGGGAGTATGCGCTCTACTGAGTGGCGTTCTAGTTTATAATTGATCCCCCTACGAACATAACCTAAAACCCTATTGGCTTTACCTATGGCTGCCCGGCACTGTGCTGTCTGCTTACCCCCACCTGTATGTACCTATCCTCACCCCCAGATCCTTCTCCTGTGTGACTCCAAGACTGCTCCTTGTGTCATGCGATCCCTATATTCATTATTGTTACCCATCCCCAGCACCTTACATTTATACAAGTTAAACTGCATCTGCCAATCAATTGCCTGAATGAGCTATTAAAGTATCTGGACTTAATTCCTGAATGTGATCACCTCCCTCTCTCCTGTCTGCCTCACCTGCAAGCTTTGTTTCACCTGTAAATTTAGAAAGTTGACTCTGCATCCCACAATCCAAATCATTGATGTAAATTAAGAATATTAATGGTCCTAGTACTGATCCCTGAGGTACCCAACACTTCCATCCTCCCAGCAAGACATTCTCCCAATCACAGCCTCTCTTTGCTTCCCATCAATAATCCAGTTCCCAATGCAGTTGGGGAATTCCGCTTCAATATATGGTGGAATGTTTTGTTGTTCTATGAACATTTAGCTCATGATGTAAGGATTCTGGGTTCAAATCCCACACCGTCTTGATTTGTCCATTACGTACAAATGTAATTGTGATTCCTGTAGCAGTACACTGCTCTCTTCTGATGTCCTTGTGCTTCAGGTAACACATGCACACGCTCCTCCATCAGCCTTATATCACAAGTGTACAAAAAGGTTATGAGACGTGTAATTCATTTGAATCCATTGATGAATCACTTAAGCTTTTGTTTTTCTGCAGCAAATCAGGAATGTTTTTGATTGTGTCTTCGATTCATACATAGTCAGCTCGAATGAAGCCTCGGGGAAGATTTTGCCTTACTCTGTGGCTACCAAATTGTTGTCAAGTCCTGCCGAATTGACACATGGAAAAGCATTACCCCCAAATGGAGCGACACTGGTGTGGGATCGCTTTGGAATCAACACCAAGACACCAGATTCCAAAATCAACACCAAAAATGTGAGAATGCTCGAACGGCTACTCCGTCTGAGGAGTCACTGGGGGCCAATCTGGGTGAAGCCAGCCACTCCGAGCACCATGTGCCACATTCCTCGAGAGATGGTGATGCGTCAAGTCCTACATCCCAGAATGCATACCTGGCGTGTGAAGGCACCATCTTGCGCCGAGCCTCAATGGAGGCCACGGTGTGCTTTATTCCGCTGGACACGTCGCTGGTGATGCTCCACTCGGCCGGAACACTCTCCATTACATACAGGAGGGTCAGACCCTTCTTCACTTTCATTCTGTGTGACAGTGACGTGGGTATGTGTCACACAGGAAATCAAAGGGAAAATACAACAAAAAATGCCCCCACTTATCAAACATCAAGCACTGTGCTTACCGAACCATCGCACGCGGCCATTTTGTAAAATCACACAATGAAAAACAAAACCGTTGGGGATTAATGGTCCTTAGAAAACACTTTTCATCAACATTTTGCTGTTTTCATTTATTGCACAGATTGTCCAAATGTACACTCAACCCCAAGTATCACGGAAGTTACGCTCCTTGATGTTTGTGTGAAACTTCAATCTGCAGATCGTGAAACAATTATAACATGGTAATATATAGGGGTTACGTGCCAACCCCTCCATTATTCCCCTATAAGCCCCCATATTAAGCTAAATATAGGGGTTATGTGCCAGCCCCAATATTAAGCTAATTATAGGGGTTATGTGCCAGCCCCTCCATTATTCTCCCATTAGCTCCCATATTAAGCTAAATATAGGGGTTATGTGCAAGACCATCCATTATTCCCCTATCAGCCCCCATATTAAGCTAAATATAGGGGTTACGTGCAGCCCATTCATTATTCCCCTATCAGACCCCATATTAAGCTAAATCTAGCGGTTACGTGCCAGCCCCTCCCTTATTCCCCTATCAGTCCCGATATTAAGCTAAATATAGGGTTTACGTGCAAGCCCCTCCATTATTCCCCTATCAGCCCCCATATTAAGCTAAATATAGGGGTTACGTGCAAGGCTTTTCATGATTCCTCTATCAGCCCCCATATTAAGCTAAATATAGGGGTTACGTGCAAGCCCCTCCATTATTCCCCTATCAGCCCCCATATTAAGCTAAATCTAGGGGTTACTAAATCTTTAAAACTGCTGTTCACCACCATCTCTTATCTTCCCCCATCCAAAACCTTGATCTTTTCTACCCCCGCTAATTTCACCCCAATTCCACTTTTTTTAAATACCAACTTCTGTCCTGGAAGTCCTTGGTGTCCTTGTGTTTTATACTTCTCCCTCCACCCCCCCCCTTCCCACACCTCCTCCCCCCAAGCCCTCTCCCTTCCACACATCTCCCTGCTCTCAAATGTTGTGTTTGTGTGCTTCCCCTTCTCTCCCCATCTTGTTTTCCGCTCCCTCTTTTTGTGTGTTTTGTTTGTCTGGTTGATTTGTTTGTGAAGTAAATGTTAGCTCTTTCACGAGCCTCGATTCAGTATACAAAAAAAAAGAAAAAAAAAAGCCCTTCCATCATTCCCATATCAGCCCCCATATTAAGCTAAATATAGGGGCAAGACCCTCCATTATTCCCCTATCAAACCCCATATTAAGCTAATTTTCTCCATGGAGTGGTTTCGGAAATGTAGAGTTGCACCGTTTTTCTGTTTTTCCAAGATGGTGCCTGTACCATGTGACCTATGACATCATAATTATCATTAACAAAATTTTACAGGAGGAGGTTCTTCTATAGTGAAAATTCCATGTTCACGGGACCAACAGTTGGAGAGAAAAAAAATTCATACTCATCGGATCAAGCGTTGTACTTGTCGAATTATGACGTCATAATGAAGGCACCGATGACATCATCATGAACAAAACTTATTCCCCATGGGGAGTGCTTGACAATGAGCTATGTTTCAATTTTTTTTCCACTGAGCGGTTTTGGAGATGTGAAGGTGCAAAATATTTCCAAGATGGCATCCATACCACCTGACCTATGACGTCATAATTATGATTTTAAAAAATACTACAGCCGGAGGCGCAGTTATGGTAAAATTTCGTGTCAATCGGACCAACAGTTGCCGAGAAAATGAATTTTTAAAAATGCAGACACACACGTACGCATCCAACCGATTGTTTAACCTCGCTTTTCACTTCGCGAGCGCTAGGTAAAAAGGGGGAGGGGAGGTTCAGGCTGTAGCACCGAACTCAGTTGGGAAACATACACCTAACCCTAACTACCATAACCCTATTCACCCCTTACATTATGTTACTCAGGCCATAAGCCGATTATATTTATTGCCGTTTCTCTATTCACCTCTTATTCACGGTTCCACATCCACAATTACTACCCTATTCAACTATAGTAGTCATATTAAGGTTTAATACGCAACCCACTTTTTGTGATGGTACAATCCACAGCTCCCTCTTTTTACCTCCATCACCAAAGGTGGGCGGAGGTTATGTTTTCACCTCTGTCTGTTTGTGAACAAGATATCTCAAAAAGTTGAGGATGGATTTAGACTTAATGGTATTGGTCTGTTGTGAGGAATAATGGTCTGGGGCTGTTTTTCATGGTTCAATCTTGGCCCCTCAGTTCCATTGAAGGGAAATCTTAACGCTACAGCATACAATGACATTCTAGACGATTGTGTGCTTCCAACTTTGTGGTAACAGTTTGGGGAAGGCCCTTTCCTGTTTCGGCATGACAATGTCCCTTTGCACAAAGCGAGGTCCATACAGAAATTGTTTGTCGAGATCGGTGTGGAAGAACTTGACTGGCCTGCACAGAGCCCTGACCTAAACCCCATCGAACACATTTGGGATGAATTGGAACACCGACTGCGAGCCAGGCCTAATCGCCCAACCTCACTAATGCTTTTATGGCTGAACGGAAGGAAATCACCACAGCAATGTTACAACATCTAGTGGAAAGCCTTCCCAGAAGAGAGGAGGCTGTTATTGCAGGAAATGGGGGGGGGGGGGGGGGGGGGAGATCAACTCCATATTAATGCATTAATGCCCATGATTTTGGAATTAGATGCTCGGGTGTCCGCATACTTTTGGTCATGTCGTGTATTATACATAGCAGTTGAGATGTTATTCGTCATCTTTCATATAACACTACACCTTGCCCAGTAGTACCTAGACTACGAACAAATCACCAATTGGGTGGAAACAACTCAGGGGAAAGTTATCACATGCATAGACGTCAATAAACAATTAGCACTAACTGAAAACATTACTGTAGATATGAGTCTTTACAATATCAACACAATAGGATAAGTCAGCAATCATGCAGACAACCAGGCGGTCGCCAAACATGACTGGAGCCACGCAGGTCGTGTGCAGGTGATAGCTGAGGGTCAGGCTGTAGCACCGAAGCACGGATGTACGGCTGACCACAGCGTGGAAGGTGGCGACCCAGAACAGACTGTACGGCTGTGGCAACCTCCAGGACCCGGAGCCGCAAAGGTGGCAGAAGCGGTATAGGTGGTGGCACATAAAGGGCTGGTGGTGTCCTATAATCGCCGGTGTACTCCAGGTCGCAATCACACTCGCAATGATAATGTTGGATCACGAATGGCCAATAGCAAGCTTTTAACTCTGAAGGCGATGATCAAATGCGGATTTTACTACATATGCGCGGGAGAAAGAAAGAAGAAGAGGAAGAAGCTGAAGAGCTTACCTGTTGTCCGCCAGCAGTCCCAAAGCCTGCAAAGAAAATAAACTCGAACAAATATGGATTTAAAATGTACAAAAATAACAGGTTTATTAACACGGAATGCCGGTAACAATGCGATGGTAAAACTAAATTCCTAAACGGGATCCTCCACACCAGACTTAAAACACAGACGAAGGGAAATATGAAAATAAAATAAAAACGTGTGGTTTAATTGTGTACTTAGCTCAATCGGCTGTCCTGGCACCTCGTCAAGACCCGTGTCGGCCCCAAACTCGCCGTCCGGACCCTGCGGTGTTCTTGGCGGGAAGACGGGTTGTGAGTGAATTGTGGTGACACGGTCGCACCCAAAAATCGAGTTGTAGAGATTATTACATATTGTGCCGAATACCGCGCTGTGTTTCCTGTATGAATTTGAGAATTCTGTTTCTCTTTTGTATTTTGCAGTGCCATTGCCCTTTTAGTTGGACAATAAATATTGCCTGGGTATATTTCCTGGCAAAGGAACACTGGAGGAAGATCTATTTATATTCTCGATTACACAAGTTTGGCTGTTCATGGTTTACAAACTGTCCGTTTCCCATCGGTTATTTAAAAATTAAGCAGCACATATTCCACAGCCTTTAGTTGGAATTCCACATATTCCAGCAAAGAGTTCCAAGTTGTAAAAGAAAAGGACAAAATGTGAAGGGGAAAAAGACACACCAAGAGCACAAAGCAATTGTGAATACCAGTGTGACCCGGCGCACTCCGCGTGCCTCACCACACGTCATTTCAGAGGGGTAGGCATCTTTGACCATTTCGGTGTCTTTTGGGTCTTCATGGTGTTTTGGGACTTCAGGGTCTTTTGGATCCTCTGGGCCTTTAAGGGTATTTTGGGTCTTTGACGTGTTTTGGGTCTTCAGGGTCTTTTGGGTCTTTGGTGTCTTCAGAGGCTTTTGGGCCTTAAGGGTCTTTTGGTTCTTCTTGGTCTTTAAGGGTTTTTGGGTCTTTTTGGGTCTTCTGGGTCTTTTTGAGACTCAGGGTCTTCAGGGTATTTTGGGTCTTCAAGGGTCTTGGCGGTCTGAAGGGTCTTGGGGAAATTAAAGGGTCATCAAAGGTCTGAGGGGTCTCAGCAGTCAACACAATTAAGAGGGTTAATTAAGAGGGTGGTAATTTTTTTTGAAGAGGAAGAAGACGTTTTCGTCGCATATAAACATAGCGACAAACAGAGCGACATAACGACATAACCATATACGTTTGTTCTATTATGATAAGATAAACCAAAAGTGGGATCCATGTTGTGCACAGATCTCCAGCAGCTGTACAGGAAGGATATAATACTAAATAATAAACATGGAAATGATGCAACGAAACATTAGTGGGTAAAACCACATGGAAAATTGTCCAAGAGATATCAGCAGTTCGTTCGGAAACCGGCGGGACATATATGGCAGACCATTGTGGGCAAGAAGGAGATCTCAGAGGTAGCATCTTCCTCCATTGACGTCTAAACCTATCTTTTAACAAGGATAGCGGTCAGTGGTACGGAGACGGTGCAGGAACGTTTTAGTAGCAGAAGAAAGTGGAGAGGAAGACTGGATCACCATTTGTCAAAGAAAGTCTGAACAAATCTGCAGCTAGGGTAATTGAGAAGAGGACATCGAAGGGTCAGTCCTGGAAACAACAAAGTGGAATTCCTGGATTTTGAAGGAACAAATAATTGTGGCTGGGAGACGGATCACATGCTGTCTGGCGATCACTGCTATTTGTCCTGCCGAACGCCATGTCCCGGGATCATCGTCTCGGATGTCCTTTATTACATGTCCACCAGAATTGATGAAAGACTGCACAAAATAACGCAATTGCGACATGTTGGGGAAGAGCGCATTGTAGAAGATTGGCTCATGGAGAAGATTGTTTATATTCTAATGCACCATGTTTCGTTGGGCAACAAGAGGCTGTCACAGGCTTCAAACACGGTCTTGGTAGGAAAGTGGAAACATAGTCAGGTTCACCATGTTAACAAATACAATTTCGTTCAAAATTTTGGGATCAGCAAACCTGTACATTTTTGGAATCATCAGAGCATGGAGAATCCGAAAATCCATGTTGGCATTTGCACAGACACAGATTTGGGATTTTCAAAATGGCCGCCATTAAATACATATTTTGCGCTATCTCGGCTTCTAGTCAACCTGGAAACTGAATTAAATATGCTAATCCTATGTTTTCTGGGTCAAGGAATCCAATAAAGGCCTCAAATAGAATAGTGCTCAGGATTATAGAAAAGCAACAAACAAAGGTAATTGAAAACCATTGTCTTTATATTTGTGATATAACTGTATTACATAATACATGATATTGCAAGTCCTTTGAAGTTATAGGTATGGGTTTATAAAGCAAGAAAGCAGCCTTGTTAGTATCAGATTGAACTATAAGTCCTATACACAGGATCTACTAGGTCTATACCGTTCAGGAATATGCTTTTACAGATCTTCATCACTGTCCTGAGTGTCATTTTCGCAAAGGTGTCTACGCAAATGCCAACATCAATTTTTGGAATCCTCTTGATCTGAATATTCCAAAAATGTATAGTTTTGCTAATCTCCAAAAATTTTGAACGAAAAAACATAGTGAACCTGACTATCAGGGAGGCATCGACACGGCAAAGGTCCATAAAAAACCCTTTCTTAAAATCAAGCACACCATCTTTCTTAAGAGGCAGATAGTTAGCACCATGACAGTGCCTCACGAATCGGAAAACGATCGACAGCGACAATCCGGGAAACCATTATACGGCTGACAACGTCGACAGGTCCAGGGCTACTGTTTGCTAATAGGAGGTAAATGACTTCAGGTTTAACCCAGCGCTTTCCACTCTAGAAGAAGTCAAGCAGGTGCTCCTGGCATAGGCGTAGATATGGCGGGACGGACAGGGCCCCACCCCGAGCGCGAATGTGGACGAGGCACCAAATGACACCTCCAAAACACGTTCTCATGCTCCAATCGGTCATACCGTACATCTTATTATAATTCACCAAATGTCCGTCCGTCTGTCTGTCTGTCTGTCCGTCCGTCCATCCGTTTCCTGAACGGCTGAACCGTTCTGAACCGATCGCAACGATATTTTGGGTGGGTAATCCTGGGACCCCCTGGAGTAAAATAGGCTATATTGTTTTCCAATTTCAGCTTTGGTCTCCAGCATTTTCAGGTTTGGACTCCCGCCTAACGTTATTGTCCCGGGTACCGCAAAAACGGCTGCACCGATCGCAACGATACACCTCCATGCGGACCATGCCCGTGGGATTCCCACGGGCGACCCCACTAGTAAATTATCATATTTAAAGTACATATCATATTAAAGTATGCACACTCACCTTTAAGCTGCCGAACCTGGGTTTGAATCCTGACCCAGCTATAAACTGTCATCCATGTGTATCACAGCAGGGTGATTCATCAATGTGTGTGCCGTCCCTTGGATGGACCGTGGACGTTAAAATGGGTGTCCCGTCTGCCGGTATTGGACGGTGGATGGGGGGCTTAAAGTTGGTGGATGGTAAAGATCCCACGATGTTCTTGGGAAATAGTAGGGGGGCTTAGCTCTGCTGCTGAGCCCACTGGGGAAGCTTAGGGTTCCTTTACATGGCCCCCAATCGAAATTCCTGACTATCGCAGTGCCTGTGGGCCACTGGGATTGGCTTTTGGCCCTGGGCCTCAAAACCGAAACTACACAACTGGATTGTTGGATTGTTGTCAGTAGCGCCTCAGGAGGGTGCACAGTGCGCATTATCTGCCACAACTATGACCCAACCTTTTTAACATCCGAGGCACGACCTCGAAAAGACAGTGTTGATATAGTCCATGGGCCAAACCTGAAAATTTGACCCATCAGTACCATCTCTGGTGGCAAAGCCTCACTATGTTTTTTTGATAGTTTAGGACGTACAGATGAGGAGTTGAGGTGATAGCAGTGTGAAATTGGCAGCTTTTTAGTAGTTTTCACCTCTCAAACATCACCCTACCGCTATATTTTGAAGACCAAAATTTGGGGGTAGGGGAAACTAAAATGACTGTAGTTTCGCTCTGGATGGGTCAGTCTTAACAATATACGAATCATAATTACGACTTTTTACGACTACATTCTGGATAATAAACTGGACTTTCTCTGTCTCACTGAAACCTGGCAACAACCTCTGGACTACTTCTCACTCAACCTCACTACACCCAATGGATATTCTTACATCAATAAACCACGCTCGGAGGGCCGAGGTGGTGGAATTGCCGTAATTCACCGACAAGACATCAAGACAAGCCTCATCTCCATCTCATCTGCTCCATCATTTGAACACCTGGCTTTTAAACTCTCTGGTCACACACAGTCAGTCATGGCTGTCGTCTACCGCCCTCCCAAACCACACCCATCATTCCTGTCTGACTTCTCCTACTTTCTGACCCAGCTATGTTCCCTCTCCCCCTCAATCCTCCTCCTCGGTGATTTCAATATCCACATGGACTCCACTGACTCCACAATAACCACTGACTTCACTGATTTACTCACCTGCTTTAACCTCACTCAACATGTCAACTTTCCTACCCATAACCATGGTCACATTCTGGACCTTGTCTGCTCTACTGGATTAATTTTTCACCATCTCTCTGGCTCCGACCTCACCCTCTCTGACCACCTAGCCATCACTATGACCATCAACATCCCCACCTCAGCACCAAGGCATTATCGCACTATCAACTTCCGTAAGCTAAGCGCTCTTTCACCTACCTCATTCTCATCCACCCTCTCTGGAAAAATGTCCACTTCTCACCTCGTTGACCTCCACACCCCTTCTGACCTCACTGACTACTACAACCACACTCTCTCCTCCTGCCTTGACCAGCTTGCGCCTATAAAAACCAAAACAGTTTCATTCACCCATTCTGCTCCCTGGTTTACCCCTGAACTCCGCCTGATGAAAACTCGTGCTCGCCAACTTGAAAGACTCCGCAATAAAACAGGTCTCACAATTCACTCCCAAGCCTACAAGGATCACCTACAACACTATAAAGATGCCCTCTCCCACGCCCGCTCCGCCTACTAATCTCAAATTATCCACTCTGGCTCCGGAAACCCAAAAGCACTCTTCTCTACAATAAACAAACTCCTCAGCCCCCTGAACACCACCACCCAGTCATTCACAGTAGACAACTGCATCTCCTTCCTTTCATTCTTTCAATGCAAAATTGACAACATCTACAACAGCTTAACCACCACCGCACCCGCTCCCCCTCAAACCACCTGCCCCCCCCCTTATCCTGTCAACCCCTGTCTCAATTCTCCCCAGTCTCCCCTACTGACCTCTCTGAACTCCTCATAGGAATGAAAACTGCCACCTGCACTCTTGACCCCATCCCCTCCAGCTTTGTCAAGGCCTCCCTTCCTGATCTCTCTCCACTTACCACTGCAACAATAAACTCCTCCCTGTCTACAGGCATCGTCCCACCATCCCTCAAAATTGCTGCTGTTACCCCCATTCTGAAAAAACCTGGACTCAACCCTGACACCCTAAATAACTTCAGACCCATCTCCAAACTACCCTTTCTGTCAAAAGTTTTGGAACGTGCTGTAGCCACTCAACTCAAACATCACCTCTCTGCCAATAACCTGTATGAAACATTCCAATCCGGATTCCACTCCAACCACAGTACTGAAACTGCTCTCCTCAAAATCACCAACAACCTTCTCCTCTCCTCTGACGCTGGCAACCTCAACATTCTCATCCTCCTAGACCTCAGCGCCGCCTTTGACACCATCAATCACACCATCCTCCTCACCCGACTTGAAACCACCTTTAACATTACCGGCACTGCCCTCTCTTGGATCAAATCATACCTCTCTGACAGACGCCAGTTCATCTCCATCAATAACTGCAAATCCCCCACTGCTCCCCTCCCCCAAGGTGTCCCCCAAGGTTCAGTTCTTGGCCCCCTCTTCATCCTGTACCTGTCCCCCCTTGGTCACTTAATCCGCCGTCATGGTCTCCAATTCCACTGCTTCACCGATGACATCCAGCTTTTCATCTCCACCAAGTCCATCTCCACCGCCACCCACTCTATCCTGACAAACTGCATCACTGAAATATAATCATGGCTTCAAATCAACTTCCTCAAACTTAACTATGATAAATCTGAAATAATCATCATTGGCCCAAAAACGCTCACCAAATCCACCCATAACTTTGCCCTCAACATCGACGGTTTCCCAGTATCCACCTCCCCTCACATCCGGAATCTTGGCATCATCTTTGACCAAACCTTCTCCTTCGACAAATACACTAAACACATCACAAAGACAGCCTTCTTTCACCTGAAAAACATCGCCCGTCTCCGTCCATCCCTCTCCTCCTCGGCTGCAGAAACCCTCATCCACGCCTTCATCACCTCCCGTCTGGACTACTGCAACAGCCTCCTCTATGGTTCACCCTCAATAATCACCAATAAACTCCAATACATTCAGAACTCCACTACCCGTCTACTCACCCATTCCCGGACCCGTGACCACATCACCCCCGTCCTTTACAAGCTTCACTGGCTCCCCATCCCCCAGAGAATCCAGTACAAAATCCTCCTCTTGACCTACAAAGCCCTCCATAACCTGGCCCCATCCTACCTGGCTGACCTCCTCTCCAGACACACTCCCACCCGCAACCTCCGCTCTGCTGGTACCAACCTCCTGACCCCCCCCCCCATCCGGACCAAATTCAGATCCTGGGGGGACAGGGCCTTCTCCATCGCTGCTCCCACCCTCTGGAACTCACTACCTCACACCATCAGAGACTCCTCCTCACTCACCACATTCAAAACATCACTCAAGACCCACCTGTTCAACACTGCATTCAACATTTAACCCACAGCATTTAACCCCTGAATATCTCTTCTCGTTCTCCTTCCTTTTGCTTTGATTATTTACCTATTGATTTTGGTCTTTTTGCACTTGTTTTTTTGTACTCTGTCAAAGCGTCTTTGGGCTTCTTGAAAAGCGCTATATAAAATAAATGTATTATTATTATTATTATTATTATTATTATTATAATGTCTGTCTATGTACCCTCTATCTAAATCAAGAAGGTTTATGCAAAATATTTCATTATGTAGGTCACCAGAGGTCAAAAGGTCACCAATTTTAGGGGTTGCCCAAAATTGACCATAGGGCAAGTCATGTTGCTAGAATAAAGTAACAAATCACACAATGGTGATTTAAACACTTGGAATGCATATCGTAGAGGTCTTCGGATGATTCTAAGGGGACATTATTGAGTTGCTTTTGCAAAATTTTCTTTCAGAGCAATTGATTTTGAACCATTTCTTGTAAATACCTAAAATCCAGGGTTTCGGGGGTCGAGGAAACCATAGTGACTGTAGTTTTTGAGTGGTTTGACCAAAATTGAAAATCTAATACTGAAATTGTATGTCTATGTACCCTCTATCATAATCACACTAGATTATGCAAATTATTTCAATATGTAGGTCATCAGAGATCAACCAAACGTCACAATTCTAGAGGTCGCAAAAATAGCCCAGAAGAACATGTATTTGACTAAAACACAAGTAATAAATGAGGGAATGGTGTCTCGATAGTTAAAGAATGCCTATTTCTGAGGCTGTGTGAGACGATTCTGATGTTTTTATTGACTCATTTTGGTTTATAAATGTGATATTGACATAAAATCTGCTTATGATTTCCAGGGTTTCAAATTAACGCAAGCTCCTCTTCATTTCGAGTTTCCTCAATAGATGGCAATATTCAAGCTTTTGTTTTAAGTTTCATCTTGAGAATTTGATCATCAATGTAATCCATCTTTTCACATCTTCTAGTTGACATGCGATCAAACAATGCAGGTAAGATTGTAAGGACAACTTCCTAGATCTAAGACAGGCTGCATCTTGTAACCTTACATGTCATAATATAAACAGAAAGGTGTAATTAAGAGCATTAATTCAATTAATTAATTCAACATGTGTTATTCTCTGTGCATTGCATCATTTAGGTCTCGGAAGAGGAAGTAATCATTATTTGTTGCGCATTCAGTTTTAAATTGGACAACTTTTCCATGTTATCAATTCCTTCTTTCATGGTGTCTTTTAAATGGTTTAATGGTATGTTTCACCTTTAGTTTTCTTTATAACGTTCCAACAATTGTAGCCCAAGATTTAAGCTTACAATTCCTAGAAATATTGAAAAGAAATTTATAATAACCCAACACTATTTGCATTGGGCAGTAAGTTTTTGCTTTGATTATCACAGATTGTTCATTGAGAATGACCCAACAGTCACAACATCAAAGAAACAATGGACGCTGGCCCTACCTTACCATCGAAGAGAGCTCGACTAGACCCCTCCACTGCCGTTTGTCTTCTAAACTGTGATGAAAAAGACCCTGGTGCCAAACTCACATCGCCACAGGACCTCGTGTCATGGGAAACGCTTTTGAATGCTGCGACTATTAGAAAATGTATCCCAGACTTGGACTTAGCAAAGGACCTTCCTGCTGGGGAAATTCCCCCAATACAGTATCATCGCCGATGTCGGAGTCCTTTTACAATGAAAAGAGACCTGGACGCAATAGTGAAAAAAGAAGCTACGAATAGTCAGGTTTACTATGTTTTTTCGTTCAAAATCATGGTAGATTAGCAAACCTATACATTTTTGGAAACGTTATTACATGGAAAATCTGAAAATCAATGTTTACATTTGCCAATTCCGACCAATTCGATTCGACCAATTCGACCAATCGACCAATTCCATTCGACCAATTCGACCAATCGACCAATTCCATTCGATCATTCGAACATTCGACCAATCGCTTCGATCGACCATTCGACCATTCGACCAATTCGATCGATTCGATTCGATTCATCGAATTCGATTCGATCGACCATTCGACCAATTCGATTTGCCAATCAATTTGACCGACCTTTGCTTGTGTGGAACGGACTGTGAAAACGATGCGGACTATATTGTCGGATACGACACACAGGACAGTGATGGCGAACTCTAAATGGCATATTCTGTAATCGTGTATGTTTGATGCCATTGACTGCCTGTGTATATTTTGTCATTGACTGCCTGTGTAGATGTGAGGTTATACTGACCGCATGTGTATATATGATTTTGCTGACTGCCTGTGTATGTTTGGTGATATGAATTATTGTGACACATTTTGATGTTATTAACTGCCTGTACAAAATGATAACATGTATTTGATTATGCAACTTATCGCGAATATAGACAGTATTTTGCAATTCAAAACCTTTGATTCGTGTCTTACCAATTCCCCATAGCACTAATTTGTTACTTTCATTCGATTCCTTGTCCCTGAAAATATAGGTTTAGTATATTTTAAAAAGTTTTTAGGGTAATTAGAGGCAGAAATAGAACAAAATATGTATTTACAGTGGCCATTTTGAAAATCCAAAATGGCCGCCATACAGGTATCTCTCCAAATGTAAACATTGATTTTTAGTTTCCTTATGCTATAACCTTTCCAAAAATGTATAGGTTTGCTAATCTACCATGATTTTGAACGAAATATAATTTATTGACATAGTGAACCTGACTAGAAGGAAGAATCTGCTGCGGACATTTTTTCGAGGCAGCCGCGGAGAAAATCGTTAGTACGGGCAGAGTATATGATGCCACGTGTATATTCTGTCTGAAGGTTAAGTATCTTACAGGACAAAATACAAGAGAACGATTCGTGCAATGTCGAGAGCTGCGCGCTGACCAAACAGTACGGGATGCTGCTTTACGAAAAAAGGACACGAGGATTCGAGCCCTCCTTGATCGAGAACTGGTGGCAGCAGAAGCTCATTGCCACCGCACATGCCATCGTTTTTACACAAAGGAGGATCATGAATTGTCTCAAGGGGGTAGGCAAGACATTGATGATCCTGAGACTAAGTATGCTAATGCGTTAGAGCAGGCAGAAATTGAATTGTTTTCTTACATTCAAAATGACTTCATCCTTAACCCAGACATCATTCCAATGACACATCTAACATCCAAATTAGCGACTGGTCTTCTTGCTCATGGCATCAAAGAAGTGAAACCATTAACAAAGAAACACTTACGCAGAAAGCTAGAACAAGAGTTTGGCGAAACTCTCCGGTTTGTAAATGATACAAACGGTAAACTTCTGGTTTATCCAGCAAGCCTGAAAACTGACCAGCTTGCACAGGAACACCTTTCCATGAGAGAGGAATACAACATCGTCTCGTCCCAGGAGGAAGACAATGTCTTGGCAAAAGCAGCCTTACAACTTCGGAAAATTGTCAGAGCGCAGGAGATAAGTAAGGAGTGGCCTCCGGATACTGAAATAAAGAACTGTTGTGTTCCCGAGCCTGTTAAAAGTCTCTTCCGCACACTACTAACCGGAGATATAGGCAATAACTCAAATTCAGAGAGGGTAGAGAGACTGGCAAATTCATTTGGGCAAGACCTAGTGTATAATATTACGAACGGCAGGGAAAAACCACCTAAGCATGGTCTCTTACCTTTCGCGGTAAAATCGTTGACAGGAAATGTCGAGTTAATTCAGACATTAAATCGTTTAGGGCACGGGGTATCATATTCAAAACTTGAGGAAATAGACACGGCTCTTAGTCTGCAAAGGTTGTCAGGTGGTGAAGACACCCCACTACCATCTGACATTCATCCAGGTGTCTTTACAACATTAGCTTGGGATAACATTGATCGTCTTGAGGAAACATTGAGTGGAGGGGGGATGAGTGTGGCTGTGTAGACAATGGGCTGACGTGTACGCCGATGTGTAAATTACAAACTTGCGAAAACCAGAGGAATGAGGAGGATGAACTAGAGATGACAGTTGATATTGAACCAGATTGCGATGATGATGATGATAATGATGGTGATGATGATGAAGATTGAGAACTCAAAATACTCAGGTTACTTTCTAAGCCCTCAACATTACCTAAAGACATCTAAAATGTAATTTCTGGAATTGATATTAGTTTTTGTTCATTTTTACTACTTTGTTTTAGTAGATTATGTTGTGCTAAAGACGATTTTGGCAGCCTCTAAAGTTTGTGACATTTTGACCTCTGATGACCTACATATTGAAATAATTTGCATAATATAGTGTGATTATGATAGAGGGTACATAGACATACAATTTCAGTATTAGATTTTCAATTTTGGTCAAACCACTCAAAAACTACAGTCACTATGGTTTCCCCTACCCCCGAAACCCTGGATTTTAGGTGTTTACAAGAAATGGTTCAAAATCAATTGCTCTGAAATAAAATTTTGCAAAAGCAACTCAATAATGTCCCCTTAGAATCATCTGAAGACCTCTAAAATGTGCATTCCAAGTGTTTAAATCACCATTGCGTGATTTGTTTCTTTATTCCAGCAACATGACTTGCCCTATGGTCAATTTTGGGCAACCCCTAAAATTGGTGACCTTTTGACCTCTGGTGACCTACATAATGAAATATTTTGCATAAACCTTCTTGATTTAGATAGAGGGTACATAGACGGACATTATGAGTGGTATATTGTTAAGATTGACCCATCCAGAGCGAAACTACAGTCATTTTAGTTTCCCCTACCCCCAAATTTTGGTCTTCAAAATATAGCGGTCGGGTGATGTTTGAGAGGTGAAAACTACCATAAAGCTGCCAATTTCACACTGCTATCACCTCAACTCCTCATCTGTAGGTCCTAATCTATCAAAAAAACATGGTGCGGCTTTGCCACCAGAGATGGTACCCATATCTGGTCTGGCCCATTGTCTAATAGTATTCCTCATCACTTACTAAGCCAATGGTAAATGTTATTCATCAGGTGTTTAACTATAAAGGCGACAGTGCCAAAGTAACGAGAACATTCTGTTGTAGACTTCTGCGAAGAGCAGGTAAGCTCTAAATTGTACATGAAGGAATCCATTCAATCCACACAGCTTTACATTCATTCAATTAACCTGAGTTGTACAAACCAAAGAAAATTGTAAACCAATTAAGCAGTATAGCAACAACAGTAGCATTACGCGCAACTACACAAACATCATCTGCATAAGCTGAAGTAATGACAGGCCTGTCAGATAGGATGACAGACAAGCAATCCCAGCAATTGAGCACAAAGGTGAAGTCAAAGGGGCTCAATACAAAGTGAGGAAAGGATTCCTGATAAAGGGTACACCTGGACAGCTCCTCTCTCAACCAGGAATGGTGAACCTCTACTATTACTAACTTTGGGAATACTAAATATATTATTGTACAATAAAGACACATGCAAGAAAAAGTTGCTCCAAAACCAAACTGCTATAAAATCTATGTATATAGACACCATTGTGTCTTTGTCTGTCTCTCTGTCTTTGTCTGTCTCTCTCTGTCTCTTTGTCTTTGTCTGTCTCTCTCTCTGTCTCTTTGTCTGTCTCTTTGTCTTTGTCTGTCTCTCTCTGTCTCTTTGTCTGTCTCTATCTCTTTGTCTGTCTCTCTCTGTCTCTTTGTCTGTCTCTATCTCTTTGTCTGTCTCTCTCTGTCTCTTTGTCTTTGTCTGTCTCTCTCTCTGTCTCTTTGTCTGTCTCTTTGTCTTTGTCTGTCTCTCTCTGTCTCTTTGTCTGTCTCTATCTCTTTGTCTGTCTCTCTCTGTCTCTTTGTCTGTCTCTATCTCTTTGTCTGTCTCTGTCTGTCTCTTTGTCTGTCTCTGTCTGTCTCTTTGTCTGTCTCTTTGTCTGTCTCTTTGTCTGTCTTTGTCTCTTTGTCTCTGTCTGTCTCTGTCTCTTTGTCTGTCTCTCTCTGTCTCTTTGTCTGTCTCTATCTCTTTGTCTGTCTCTTTGTCTGTCTTTGTCTCTGTCTGTCTCTTTGTCTCTATCTGTCTCTCTCTATCTGTCTCTCTCTATCTGTCTCTCTCTATCTGTCTGTCTCTCTATATCTGTCTCTCTCTATCTCTCTGTCTCTGTCCCTCTCTATCTCTATCTCTCTCTCTCTCTCTCTGCCTCTTCCTCTCCCCCTCTGTGGCACCATGGCATCACAGCCTGTCATCATGTTAGACATTTGTAGCAGGAAGGGACGATGACCAATTGGTCCGTCAGTGAAGCAAGCGACTCTTAGGCTCTGCGAGTGCAAAGTAAAATTAATGTGTAGAGTATCGAAAGGCTTCTAATGATCAAGTAGAAACAGGCACTATTTGGGTTTTGAAAAGCACATTTGTCGCATAAGGCACGTTTTAAAAATGTTGTCATGAATAGATGGATTTAATACACAAAAGGACGAATCAGAATGTGTTAAAGACGAACTTTCTGCGATTAACAAGGAGTTTTGATTTAAAAAAAAAAAAATCTGTACAAAGTGATGCTTCAGTCAATGATGCAATGATTGCAATTTTCTAATCACTATCGATCTCCTTCCTTTGTGAAACGGCACAATATCACAGCGACAACGAGGTAATATAATGTTCCTGTGTACGAAACGTTTCAACACTTTATAAAACAGGTCCAAGCAAATCCCAGAATGCTTTATAACACTCACAGGTAAAGCATCAAAATCAGGCACTTGGTGATCATCAAGACTGTTAAGAGCTACTTTGAGTTCATCTAGAGAACGCTGCTGTAACTCGTCTAAATGAGGAATGTTTTGAGTACAATCATACGTTGCATGCTCATTGTTCTTTTTTGGCAGAAAAGAAAAACATTCCTTCAAAAAAAAACTCCAATAAAACACTTCAATTGAGCATTGAAAGCAATTACAAGAAGCTTCACCGCAGGAGGAGGCTTTAGACTCATCAAGGCCGTGCAATATCTTCAATGATGAGACCATCTGCAGCACCTAAGCTGAGCAATGACCGACCGGCTTTAGTAGATTTTCCAAAAATAAAAAAGTCTTTGCACCAAGTTTCCGAAGCAGCCAAAGCTTTAACTCACAGCTGTGCCAGACCTCCTAGGGAACCTTCCTTCGTTAAGCTCTTTAACAAAGCACGTTTCTCATGCAGCCTTTGGCTTCGCTCACGCTCATCAATATTGACCGAGTTACTTTGCAAATGAAGAATCTCAGTTTTTACTAAATATACCATAGTCTGTACATCATTACAGGAAGTATTGCTGCATTGCTGGAAAAATACACAAATTTGCCATTTCACTTCGGCCCACCATGGGAATATGAAGTGATTCTCCAATTATAAAATACATCAGGATTCTTTAAAATATATATTTGTTAAAGAGAATTTAAAAGGGAAACATAAAAAAAACCAAAAGGTTCGTCATGAGGGAACAGGAAAAGAAAGGCTCAGTTGAATTAAAGAATGATCAGAAAATCCAGATGGAGTAATTCCAGTGAAATTCATAAAATTAAAAATGCCAAAATTAATATAAAATTTTAAGTCTTGAAAGTGATTAAAAAAAAAAAAAATTTTTTTTGTATACTGAATCGACGCTCGTGAAAGAGCTAACATTTATTTCACAAACAAAATATATAAAAAGAGGGAGCGGAAGACAAGATGGGGAGAGAAGGGGAAGCGCACAAACAACATTTGAGAGCAGGGAGATGTGTGGGAGGGAGAGGGCTTGTGGGGAGGAGGTGTGGGAAGGGGGGGGGGGGGGGTGGGAGAAGTATAAAACACAAGGACACCATGGACTTCCAGGACAGAAGTTGGTATTTCAAAAAAGTGGATTTGGGGTGAAATTAGCGGGGGTAGAAAAGATCAAGGTTTTGTATGGGGGAAGATAAGAGATGGTGGTGAACAGCTGTTTTAAAGACCTGGAGGGAAGAGTGGCATTGAAGAGTGAGGGAGTTTGTTCCAGAGGCGGGAGAAAAGAGGAATGAAGGAGTGAAGGTGAGCAGAGAGTCTTGATTTTGGCAGTTTAACCATAAGAGGGTTGCAGGCAGATCTTGTGCGACCTGTAGGAATATTGCGGGACAGAGCACAGAGAGAGCTGGGGGAGCAAGGCCAGAGAGGAGTCGGTAGAAGACAGAAAGACCACCTACCTGCCTGCGGTGGGTGAGTGAAAGGCCCTCAGAGATAGCTTCATCGCAGGAGATTCCAATGATTCTGAAAGCTTTGGATTCAACAGCGTGAAGCCGAGCCAGTTGTGAGGCAGGAGCACCAGCCCAGAGGGAAGAACAGTATTCCATTGAGCTGCGGATGAAAGCCTTATATGTGGTGAGGAGCTCAGGTGTGCCTAGGAAGGACTTCGCACGACGGAGGATGCCCAGTCGGCGACTGGCTTTGGAGGCCAGCTTGGAAATGTGGTTTTCCCAAGAAAGATCATGGCAGATAGTGAGACCCAAAAGCTTGAGCGACAGAACTTCTTGGAGAGGATTGTTGAGAAAGTGGATGGGAGGGTTGTCCAGTCGATCTTTTCGGAGAGACATAGTAAGAGTGTGAGATTTGGCAGGATTGAAAGACATGTTCCACTTGTTTGACCAGTCTGTGATTTTGTCCAGGTCTTCAGAGAGTGAGGAGGCTGCAGACTGCCGATCTGAGGGAAGAGGAATGGAGCGACAGAGAGTGGAGTCATCAGCAAAGAGATAGAGAGGATTTTCCAGAGAGTCGGAGAGATCATTGATAAAGACCAGAAAAAGCACAGGGCGCAGCACACTGCCTTGGGGAACTCCAGCCTGAACAGGAAGGGGAGATGAGAGAAATCCATTCAGGAAATCCATTGACTATGACCAGAGAGGAAGTCCGCAAGCCAGGCATGGAGATTTCCTTGGATACCATAGGAGGAGGGTTTGGTGAGCAGAGCTGGGTGCCAGACCGTATCGAAGGCACGTGATATGTCAAGGGAGACAGCTCTGATTTCCTGTTTGGCATTGAGGACCTCCATCCATTGTTGAGACAGCAGAAGCAGCATGTCCAGAGTAGAGTGACCTGGTCTGAAACCAAATTGATGATCAGAGATCAAGCCATTGGAGAAGAGAAAAGATTTCATATCCGAAGGAATGATGGATTCCATGACTTTGCTGATAATTGGGAGCAGGCTGATTGGTCTGTAGTTGCAAGGATCTGTTTTTGCACCTTTTTTGTGTAAAGCGGTAATGTTTGCTGATTTCCAGGATGCTGGCAGATGACCTTGAGCAAAAGATAGGGTGAAAAGAACAGAGAGAGGGTGAGATAGAGTGGCAGAGCAGGATTTTAGGACCCGTGGGCTGATGCCGTCTGGTCCAGTTGCAGAATCAGAGTCGAGGTTTGACAAAAACTCCTCCACCTTGTCAGGAGAGAAGGACACACAGTCCAGGAGCAGTTGGGTTCGACTGGGAAAGGTGGGAACAGAGAGAGATGGGTTTGGGACTAAGGATTTTGAGGCAAACACAGAGTTGAGGCATTCGGCTTTGTCACGTGCGATGTCAACTGTGTGGCCATTTGAGGTAAGGGAGGGGATGGAGGGGGAACAAACACCAGAAACGGATTTGACCAGATGCCACCAGGATTTGGAGGAAGGAGACAGGTTTGAGAGTTCATTCTTGAGTGAGGAGAGATAGTGCTTCCTGGCACTCCTGAGGGTAGACACACACTTGTTCCGAGCTTGGTGGAAGGAACTGAGATTGCCTTCAGTTGGATTAGCCTTCCAAGAGGCAAAGGCAAGTTGTTTCAGGGCAACTGCCTCACCACAAGATTCAGTGTACCATGGACGGGAGGAAGGGTAAGACAACTGAAGGCGAGATGGGATAAATCTGTGCATGAGAGAGATCAGTTTGCTTTGGAAGAATTCCCAGGAAGACTTGATGTCAGAGGCAGTGGAGATGGGAAACCAATCCAGACGATTGATGGCTGCTTGAAGACCGTCCCAGTCGGCCTGAGTGAAATGCCAGACTCGTCGACGCTGAAGAGGGTCTCTGAGAATGGCCACAGAGATGTCCACTTTGACAAGCACATGATCAGAAGAACTGATTGGAGCAGAAGAAGAGCAGCAGACATTAGCAGGGAAGTTTGTCATAACCAAGTCTAGAAGAGAAGATACTCCATTGGCTGAGATCCGGGTCGGGAAATTGACAGATTGTGTCAATCCCAGTGAGTCACAGAAGTCCTTTGCTGAGGTGCCATGACTGGTGAGAGAGGAACCCACACCCAACCAGGTGGCATGATGACAGTTGAAGTCACCACATATGAGAGAAGAGAGAGTTGGGATGAGTGGATAGAAGTTGGTCCATGTTGTCAGACAGTGAAATGTAGATGGAGTCATCACTGTTTGGGGGACGGTACAGAACACATATGAACAAAAGGTGGGAGCGGAGAGGAAGCCATAGCCAGAGGTACTCCTGGGGTGAGGAGGAGAGAGGGCAGTGCAAGGAGAGTGAGGAAGAGAGTTTTTGATAAAGATAGCCACCCCACCACCAGGCTGAGGCTCAGGTCTTTCATACCGGAGGAGGGAGTAACCAGGAAGAGATATTAAGGAATCAGAGACATCTTGAAGGAGGAAAGTCTCTGTTAAGCAGATCAAGTCTGGATTGTCAGAAGCAACCTGTATGGAGAGATCAGTCAGGTTTGAGCGAAGGCCCCAGATGTTTGAGGTCCATACCGTTAATGAAGAGAGAGGGGGAGCATCGGGTACAGGACAGGGGAGGGGAGGAGTAGGGTAACATGAAGGATGAGAGGGGGAGGTAGGGAGAGCAGTTGATAGTGTGTCAGAGATTGCAGAAGAGTTCCAAGAAAGGGAAGGATGAGGAGGATGAAAGGTTTGATGGTGAAGGGATGAGGCACAGTGATTCTACTTGTGTGTTTAGAAAACAGAATTGCTGACGGAAACTTCTAATTTGGACCTTTGTGTTGTCCCACCACAATTGATGGTCCTTAAAGCTGGATTTGGAGCATCTTATATTGGACCACACCCTCTCAAAGGCATTCCTAAAGGAGGGGTTATCTCATATGGAAATGTTGCGTTTCCAAAAGGAGTGGCGATTTGGACATAACCCTCCACAGTAACTCATGGTAATGAGGTAATGGTCGGAGAAACCAGATGGGGAAATTTCCGTGGTGGGGGAGAGGTTGGTAAAGGGCAAATTTATATAAAATCTATCAAGCCCAGCGAGGGCCAACTGATTTATCAGACACCTTACACCAGGTAAATTGACGGGTGCCTGGATTTTGTACCCGCTAAATGTCTTGAAAACCAAAATCTCTTATTATTTTAGATAATAGTCTGGCTGGTCCGGGGTGAGGTTCTGCGCCATTCTGATCGCACTCAGGTTGCAGGGTGCAATTAAAATCACCCCCCATTTGGATGCACATCTGCAGGTCTAACTGCATCATGTGGAGTCGTAACCTTTCATAGAAGGTTCGTCGGTCTGTGCTCTTTGAAGGGGCGTAGACATTTATTAAAGTCAAATGTCTCAATCAACAAAATCCAGTGAAGCTAAGTGACCTGGGATTATTTCCTGAAACGAGAGTTGGAGCGGGCAAAAATGGGGATTAATTAGAAAGGCAACTCCTGCTGTTCGAGAGGTTGAATCGCTAAAGTAGCCGGCCTTTTTTCATCATTCGGTTCCAAATAGCATGGTACGATGGAGTAGAGTGGGTTTCTTGGAAGAAAGCCACATCTAGATTTCGATGCCTGACAAGGTTGACCACTTGGAGCTTCCTAGACTGGCTCACGCCCCCATTTATATTGTTGCGGATATGGGATTTGGATCCATCCATATCCGCTTGTAAATATTCCCCTATTTCCCCAATACTTCCCAACTATCCCCAATCCCCCATTCCCTAGTCCCATTGTCTGTAAACAACACTCTGTAGACCCGATCTTCCCCTATTTCCCCCATTAAATGTCGCATCCAGGTCCACCGCATCTCACGTAGACAACTATAGGACATCTTGCTAGTTATTCTTAGTCTATGTCAGTTAAGGACTCGTTTCCATTAATTCTGACTCTTCGTTGCACCAGAATGTGATTGTATGGCACCGTTAGAAAGTTTAGGACCTCCCAATACCTCCCCGCAGCTCTTCCTCATGGTACAACAACAACAACAACAACAGCGGCGGCGGCGCGGGGAGTGTGCGTCCTCACTCCGGCTTGGTTAGCCGCCATTGAACATGTGCTCCGACGGGGTTACCACGCAGGGGCTCGCTGTCAGCTCCTCGTCAAGGGCGGAGCCCGGTAACCCCCCGCACCCAATAGAAGCGGCGGACCGATTCCATCTGGGGCGGAGCTAACGAGCCGAGGGCGTGTCACTCCCCGCTGAGCATGCGCAGGAAGAGGGAGGTGACGTCAGATGCGCCCTCAGCTTGGAGAGAGAAGACGCAACCTCCGAGCGCTGAAATACCTCCCCGCATCTCTGGACCGGACCGTGTTGATTCTGCCCCTGAGCCAAGGTGCACCTTGTGCTATCGACTGCCTGTCCTTCCTTGCCATCAATCCCCGTGTAAGTCAGTCTTGTCCCGTTTGTCTGTGGTCTGTCGGGGATAGATAAGACTGTGTTTAAGTGCCCATCTTTTCTGTGCTTTACCTCTTACCGTGTAATCTACCCCTTTTCTGCATCACCAATTATATCCTCCTCCGGAGGTCTTGAGAACTGTACCCCTTGTGTCGTGTCATTTATCCCAGCCGTTGTGTCCTTTCCATCATTGATTTAGCGTAGCGCGATTCGGCCAACGTTCGAGTGGAATCGGGCGGGATAGGGTTCTAATCGGGGAGTAACTGTTCGGACGTGGTAATACCAAACCGCTCGGTAAACTAACATCTAAAACCGTGTCTGTAACAATATTAAGGCTACCAAAGATAGTCATAGAGATGTAAAAAAGGTAAGGAAAGGGAAATATGTGCATCATCCTCTTCGTTCATTTTTAGCTTTAACAATGTATTTCTTAAACCTGCTGCATTGCGGTTCTGTGAAATTGTGGTCACCAGGTTGGCGAATAATGCTCCTTGCCGTTTCAATAAACCCATTGTTGGAGGTGATATGAAGGAATATATTCCTTGGTCCAATCACTATGCTTACAGTTAATTTATTATCTCACATTTTATCCTTGAAAGAACATTCTCTTAGAAGTGGGAAACTTAATCTGTGTTTTTCACATGGAACATTTTTTTTGTACCTGTTTAAACAAGGGCTCTCTTGCTGTCTGCAAACGCAGCTGGTTCACGTCATTCTCTCTGCTTATCTAACAATGCCAGGAAATATATGCTGTCCTCCCTTTGAACAAAGACCCACGCATTCCAATGAAGTGACCCTCAAAGTAATGAGTGTGGTGCATTGCGCACGTGACACGGCCTTGTGGAAAACTCTCTGCGGAGATGGTTATCTGTGCTGTGCTGGACTTTGCCTGCTAGTATATAAATGAAGCTCACTGAGTATTGAAGCTGAGAGAGGATCGAGCCAGATTCGAGCCGATGCCCCTCTCCCACATGTGTATTTTTCTCTAACATTAAACGGCTTGTATTCTTGGTGCAGTGTCTTTCGTGTCTGCGGACCTCGGATATCGGACTTCGTCACCATGTAGATCAGAAATATGATCATATATTTCGATCAATAGATCATTTCGGCCTCATAGCGGGAACGTGCCGACATTACGACGATCGGGAAAACCCTCGGCCTAAGCCGTGTTGGATTTGGGAAGGGTAGAGAGACAGGGGGTCCAGGTTTCTGTTCAAGCAGAGAAAAAGGGAAAAACGCTACTCGACATACACCAGTGAGCGAAAAACTATCGTGAGGAAACACACCTCTCAACGAGGAGAAACCACGAAAACCCGTCAGAGTGCTGATGGAATAACATTCACCCCTCGATCTCACCAAAAGGCATGGGCTCTTCACCTCTTATGTTCGTTCTCTCGTGTTGTCGTTGTCTGTCTCTGTCTCTGTCTCTGTCTCTCTCTCTCTGTCTCTCTCTCTCTCTCTCTCTCTGTCTCTCTCTCCTGTTGCGAGTTGGGTGTGGCATCATGGCGGCTGTGTGCGCTGAGCTGTGAGTACTGTGCTGTGTTGGCGTCTTTCCTATCCCCATTTCACTCCCTTTGTGTCTTGTACGTGTTTGTGGAGTTTTTTCCTCTCTTTGTCGAGACAAGAAGGCCTTTCCCCGTTTTGGGCGTTGGTTATCGCGATAAAATTTTGGTTTCGTTTTTTTCTCTTAGTCGTTAATCTGGCATCTTGCCGGAGTATAGACGTTCCACTTTAAATCATATTTATTTTCTTTCGTTAGGTTTAATTATTACTACCTTTTCCTTTTTTTCTTTTTAATCTCCTCAACCCGAGTTGTTAGGGTAAAACGGAGTTCCTTTGTTTTAGTCATGGCGACGACTCGTTCGCAGCACGACGCTGTGTTCGAATCATTAACCCACAAACATCCTCTGGTTTGTGTCCTTCCTGAAGGGATTCCGACCGAAGAGATCATCTTGGCGGTTGGAGAAGTTATCGGAATCGAACATGTACGTGCTGCATCATGTATGAACCAGAAGGCGGTGGTCTTCGTTGCGGATGAGCATCTAGTTCATGATGTCGTGAGTTCCGGGTTATCCACAGAGTGGTCACTTTGTTATGGCCTCCCCAATGGATGTCCCTGCAATGAAAATAATGGTTTCAAATTGTCCTCCCTTTGTGTCCAATGAAAAACTCGTGTCGGTTTTGTCTCGATATTGTCCTGTAGCGGTTACCGGAAGCATGGCACAATTACCTTGCACCGGCCGATGACGCAACCGGCGAGCGGTCACTTGTCCAGACTCGCCCGGGCGTGTCCAGACTTGCCTTTCCCGGGCGAAAACTTGTCTTGCATACCACGCCCCGTTGAGGGGCGTGGCTTACCTACTTGCAAACCACGCCCCGCCTGAGAGGCATGGCTTTTTGTGTGTTGAGTTTGCCTTATAAATTGCTACCCGTTCGATGGGCTGATTCAGTGCTTTTGAGGTCTTTCGTGTTGAGCTAAAATAAATAGCTCGGTGAAACTTCGTTCCTGTGTCGTCCATTTTGTCTGGCTTTATCGTGCGAGCACAGCTCCCACAATTGGTGACCCCTTTCTAAGAACACGGTGATGGAGTCAGCTGTAGCTTTGAAGCTCCCGTGCTTTTGAGAGTTGCACGCGGCCGTTTGGTTTGCTCAAGCGGTTTCTCACTTCGCCCTGCGGAAAATTACAGAGAACACGACGCGCTACCACCATGTGGTCTCCGTGCTCAATGCCTCCACCGCTGCCCGGGTCCTGAGCTTCCTACAGCACCCACCGAACGCCAACAAATACGGCGCGCTCAAAGGCCTACTCCTCAGTGCGTTTGGACTCACAGAGACCGAATGCACGCGACAACTACTCGACCTCCCAGAGCTGGGCGAGGCCCGTCCATCCGAATGCATGGACCACGTGCTTGCAATTCTCAGTGACCACAGCCCGGACTTCCTCTTCCGTGAGCTGTTCCTCCGGCTGCTACCCGGGCAGGTACGGTTAGCTTTGGCTAACTTGCCCATCACGGACCCTCGCGCCCTGGCCAAGGAGGCCGATAAATTTTTCTCGGCAGGCGACATGTCGGAGCGGCCGCCTGGAACCCAGGGCCGACCGAGGCAACGCCCACGCCACAACCGGCGCCACCACCAGCCGAGTCCGCACCACTGACGGCAGCGGCCGCGGCGACGCCCCATCGACCGAACCCGACGCGACCGCTGGAGCCTCCACCAGAGCGGACCATGTGCTATTACCACGCCAGGTTCAGGCAGAAGGCCAGAACGTGCCGCCCACCGTGCACTTTCTGCAGGTCGGGAAACGACCAGGCCGGCGCTCGCTGCCTGCCATGAGCGTCGGCCATTCAGGCAGCCTTCTGTTTATCATGGACACAGAGTCCGGGCGGCGTTTTTTGTGTGACACCGGCGCTCAGCTGAGCGTGATACCCGCCTCGGTGGAGGACAAACAGGCCGCACTGTGCGGCCCCGCCTTGGTCACCGCAAACAGCTCCTCCATCCGCACCTTCGGTTCCCGCAGCGTCGCATTCTGCTTCGGGGGCCAGCGCTTCAGGTGGGACTTCATCATGGCGAACGTGCCCATGGCCTTGCTGGGTGCAGATTTTCTTTGCGCACATGGGCTTTTGGTCGACGTCAAACGGTGTCGGCTCATCAGCGCGGAGACCTTCAGCTCGCTCGCTTGCTCATTGAGCGGCTCCGCTCCGACCAAGCTAGCCTGCGCGCTCCCGGCTGTGGACGATTTCACCGCCTACTCACCGAGTTTCCCGCCCTCACGCAGCCGACGTTTTCGGCCGTCGCCGTCAAGCACGGTGTCGAACACCACATCCCGACCACAGGTCCACCGGTCTACACCAGGGCTCGCCACCTCGCCCCGGCCAAACTCGCCGTGGCAAAGGCGGAATTGACGCGCTGGAGCGATTGGGCATTGTGCGGCGCTCGAATAGCGTGTGGGCCTCGCCCCTGCACATCGTGGCCAAACCGGGTGGCGGATGGCGACCATGCGGCGATTACCGCCGCCTCAACGATGCCACCACCCCCGACCGGTACCCGATACCACACAGACAGGACTTTTCCGCACGTTTGGCGGGGCGGGTGATCTTTTCCAAGGTCGACCTCATTCGGGGCTACCACCAGGTACCCGTCCGGCCGGCCGACGTGCCGAAGACGGCGGTAATTACACCTTTTGGCCTCTTCGAGTTCCTTCGCATGCCGTTCGGCCTTAAGAACGTGGCCCAGGCCTTCCAACGGCTGATGCACAGCGTGCTGCGCGACCTCACCTTCCTTTTCATCTACTTGGACAACATTCTCGTCGCCAGCACTTCCCGGCGGAGCACCTCATCCACCTGCGCACGCTTTTTGAGCGCCTCGGCCAGCACGGCCTCATCATCAACCCGGCGAAATGCCAGTTTGGCGTAATGGCCATCGACTTCCTGGGGCACCGCATCACGAAGCGCGGGGCCATCCCGCTGCCTACCAAGGTGGAGGCAGTCACAAGTTTATCGTGCCCCCGCTCCATCAAGGCCCTACAGGAATTTTTGGGGATGGTAAATTTTTACCACCGGTTCGTGGCTCGCGCCGCCCAACTCATGCACCCCCTGTACGAAGCCCTCCAGGGCAAGCCGGCCAAGCACGACGTCGCCTGGACCACATAGATGGACACGGCGTTCACGGCCGCTAAGCTGGCCCTCGCCAACGCGACCATGCTGGCACACCCGGTGCTCGACGCACCCATCGCCCTCACCACGGACGCTTCCGACTATGTGGTGGGCGCCGTGCATGAACAGTGGGTGAACGGGGCTTGGTAACCGCTGGCCTTCTTCAGCTGGCAGCTTCGCCCTAACGAGCGCAAGTACAGCGCTTTCGACCGCGAGCTCCTTGGCCTTTACCTGGCTGTCCGCCACTTCCGCCATCTTTTGGAGGGCCCGCCCGTTCACGGCGTTTGTGGACCACAAACCCCTCGTCTTCGCCATGGCCAAGGTTACAGAGCCGTGGTCGGCCCGCCAGCAGCGCCACCTCTCCGCCGTGTCCGAATTTACGATGGACATCCGGCACATTGCGGGCAAGGACAATGCTGTGGCCGATTGCCTCTCCCGGTCCGGCGCGAACGCCGTCCACCTGGGTGTGGACTTCACCCGCATGGCGGCCGACCAGACCGCCGACCCCACTGTGCAAGCCCTCCGGACAGTGGACACAGGCCTGCGGTTGGCAGACGTCCCCTTCGAGGACACAGGCACAGTTCTCCTGTGCGACGTTTCCCTGGGCCAACCTCGCCCCATCGTGCCCACCGGATGGCAGCGGCACATTTTTGACGCCCTCCACGGCCTTTCTCACTCGGGCCGGAAAGCATCACAGAAGCTCGTGGCAATGAAATTCGTCTGGCACAGGCTCCGTAAAGACGTCCGTGACTGGGCCAATGCCTGTGTCGCCTGCCAGCGTGCGAAGGTCCACCGGCACACCCAGGCCCCGTTCGCACCATTCGACATGCCCGCGCGGCGCTTCGACCACGTCAATGTGGACCTGGTGGGACCCCTTCCGTCCGCGCGGGGCTTCACCCACCTCCTCACGATGGTGGACAGGACCACCAGGTGGAAAGGAGGCCGTCCCGCTGGCATCAACATCCGCCGACGTGGCGCAGGCCTTCATTGGCACTTGGATTGCCCATTTCGGCGCCCCCTCGGACATCTCCTCCGACAGAGGCCCGCAATTCACCTCCGAGCTTTGGAGCACGGTCGCCCAGGCCTTGGGGGTCAAGCTTCACCGCACCACGGCCTACCACCCCCAAGCCAACGGCTTGTGCGAGCGGCTCCACCGCTCGATGAAGGACGCTCTCAGGGCCAGCCTCCAGGATGACGGTTGGGCCGACAGGCTCCCGTGGGTCCTATTGGGCCTCCGTACGGCCCATAAAGAGGACCTCCAGGCTTCCACCGCCGAGCTGGTCTACGGCCAGCCACTGCGCGTGCCGGGCGAATTCATCCCTGATGCCACCGGCCCCTGGTCCGCGGCTCGCCAACGCTCGGTCCTCCAGGAGGCCGCCAGGAGATTTGCCCCCGTGCCCACGTCCCACCACGGCTGCCCCCAACCCCACGTCCCCCCAGCACTTCGCACTGCGGAGTACGTTTTTATCCGGCATGACGCACACCGGGGACCGCTCCGGCCGCCGTACGATGGACCTTTCCAGGTCCTGAAGAGGGACGACAAGTCATTCATCATCGACATCGGCGGCAAGTCGGACCGCATCTCCGTGGACCACCTCAAGCCGGCCCATTTGGACCTCGACCAACCTCCACGGTTGGCCCTTCCTCCACGATGGGGCCGTCCCCCGTCAACCAAGCCCCCCGCCCGACCATCCACCGCCACGCTACCTACCACCCCCACACGAATCGCCAGGGGTCGTTTCGGCCGGGTCATCAGGACCCCCTCAAACTGACTCTCCCGGTGCACGTTAATTCTGGGGGGGCGCATGTAGCGGTTACCGGAAGCATGGCACAATTACCTTGCACCAGCCGATGACGCAACCGGCGAGCGGTCACTTGTCCGGACTCGCCCGGGCGTGTCCAGACTTGCCTTTCCCGGGCGAACACTTGTCTTGCATACCACGCCCCGTTGAGAGGTGTGGCTTACCTATTTGCATACCACACCCCACCTAAGAGGCGTGGCTTTTTGTGTGTTGAGTTTGCCTTATAAATTGCCGCCCGTTCGATGGGCTGATTCTGTGCTTTTGAGTTCTTTCGTGTTGAGCTAAAATAAATAGCTCGGTGAAACTTCGTTCCGTCCATTTTGTCTGGCTTTATCGTGCGAGCACAGCTCCCACAATACAATTGTTTCGAGAATCTCGATGATCCCCCTCGGGTGCCGCCATGAAAAAGCGAAGCACGTGATGAGCTTTCGACGGCAGCTTCACATGGTTCTTCCAGACCGCGGGGATGATACGGGTACGGGTTTAAAGATTTCATTTAAGATTAAAATTGATGACCGTGATTATCAAATATACGCTTCATCAGCGACCTTGACATGTTTTATTTCTGGGGCGTTTGGGCATTTGAAGAGATTTTGTCCGAAAGCTGCTTGTTCAAAGTGTGGGGAATCAGGCCACATTGATTTAGATTGTAAAACGGTTAACAACCCACTACCTCGTGTGGTGGAGGAGGTGACACACGGTGTCTCAAATGTTTCCACTGACACTGTGTCCTTACAGAGTGAGGAGGGTTTTGTGACTGTGGCAAAAAAACGTAGAGCCTCTGCTCCTCGTGGCCCCACTCGTGCCCCCAAAGTAGTTGTACTGGATACGAGTGGTGCAGTAGCTGAGGAACCTCAAGGTCGTGAGAAAAAAGATGGATTACCTTCCAATGATGGAATTTTAATCCAAAGTGCACAAGGTGGTACGGTTCCATCAAATAGTTGTACAAATGAAGGGTCTATTATTGTTGATGAGACGTTGGTTGAATGTCAGGAGACATCACCATCATCATCATCATCACCATGCACCACTGCCTGAGCCTCAACAAAATCGTGCGTCAATCCTTCCCAATGTTCCTACTGCAACAAATGATCAGAATACAGTTTGTGTGGCCCCGACGGAGGTGCCCGATCTAGTTGTACAAGATGGTGGTGCAACAGCCCCATCTCATGTCGAAGTAGACCTCCCCAGCCCCCCCCCCCCCCACCCCCCAGACCCAAGACCAGTCTATAAACGAGTTGGTAAAGGTCCAAAGTGAAATTTACGAACCTGGTGGAATGCTATCTGGGCTGTCTGCTTCAGATGATGACATGGAGATGACTGAGCCGTCACAGTCGTCATCTGAGCAGTTACAAATACCCCCCGAGGTTATTGTGACCTTTCTAAATGAGACATTTAGGCAGCGAAATGTCATGATTCAAAAACATTTTCCTGACCTGCTTTCCTTCATGCAGACTGCAAAGTGTATAGTTAGAAATTCTAAAGATTTTGAAGCAACAAAAGCACAAATTCGTCGACTGAGAAAATTCATTACAAAAGCAAGGCTGGAACTGTCTCATCAGCAGCTAACCCCCCCTTGATAAGGCATGAAAAGGAAGGAAGTGCTGTTTGGCACCTTAAACATGAATGGCGGTGGTGCTAACCATTACGTCAGCTCGAAGTTAAAAACTTATTGTTTCAGAAACATATCGACATATGTATATTGCAGGAAACACACATAACAGAGACTTCACAGCCTGACTGGCTTCGCCTTAATACTGGGCAGTGTTTCCTTAGCAATCTGTCCTCTGTTTCTGCGCGAATTGCTTTCTTGCTTCGTCCGGGGTTTGTTCCTGACTCTTGTAATTTTAATGAAATAGTTATAGGACACTTAGCATCCTTAGAGTTGGTCTATCAAGGATTTCACCTCACCTTACTCAATGTATATGCTCCTATCAGCTTAGCTCGTAAAGATTTATTCACAGGTCTGGCCAATTACCTTCACACAGTAGCCTTTGATCATTGTATCTGTATTGGAGGAGATTTCAATTGCAACTTTGAACCGAGTTTAGATATAAATACACCAGAACCACATCCAGAATCTCATAAAGATTTATTGAATTGTTTCTCATCACTTGGTCTACTTGACGCATGGCGCATACAGCACCCTACAACATCTCGGTACACCTGGTGCCGTTGTGCTAGTGGGTTAATAACACTTGCAAGGCTTCATAGATGGTATATTAATTCCACTTTTGGAAACATACTCATGTGTTGTATCATTTTCCCTTCTACTTTCTCTGATGGTTGTACTTTGTCTATCCTTTTATCAGTCAATTCGTAAAAGTGCGAATTGGACTTTCAATACCAGCCTGTTGGAGGATTGCTGTTTTAAGGATGCTTTTCGTAGTTTTTGGGAAACACTCATCCAAAGAAAACCTTGTTATTCTTTTGTTCAGTTATGGTGGGACAACGTGAAAGCCCAGATTCGCATCTTTTGTCAATATTTTAACTCCTTTTCCACAAGCAAGAGTAAGATTGCTGTTTCGCTCTTAGAAACTGAAATTTTACACTTAGAGGAAGACTTGGCTAAGTCTCAAAATGGCAGGAAACTTCAGTTATTATTGGAGAAAAAAAGCTTATTTAAGAGAACTGATTCATGAAAAAGTAATGGGGATGTCAGTTAGACTCAGAATCCAAAATGTGAAGTTCTCTGACACCCCAAACAAAAGTTTTTTCCAGTTAGAAGGGGTTAAGAAGTCCCAAAGGCAAATGTTTTCCTTGTTAGATGCTAAGGGGAATATTACACAAAATGAAAGTGGTGTTAAGATGCTTGTGAAAAGGTTTTTTCTGGCTTATTTGCGGAGAAATCTGTGTGTAAAGATATGGTTGATGATATGACGAATTACCTGCCTTCGTTGAGTTGTGACCAGGGCAAAGGTCTTGAAGAGCCGTTTACTATGGAGGAGCTAAGCACAGCTCTGCGTAGCTTCGAACACGGAAAAGCCCCTGAGATCGACGGCCTTCCAGTGGAATTTTTTGCAGCGTTTTGGGACATTTTAGGTCCAGAAGTACTGCTGGTGTTACAAGAAAGCCTACGCTCTGGCATACTACCCCTCAGCTGTAGAAGAGCAATGGTATGCCTTCTCCCAAAAGGTGGTGATCTCCGTCGGATAGAGAACTGGCGCCCCATCTCATTACTGTGTTCTGACTACAAACGTTTTTCCAAATTGTTGGCCAATCGGCTAAAGGTTGTCATTGGCACTGTTGTCAATCCTGATCAGAGTTACAGCATTCCGGGAAGATCAATCTCTGATAATGTCTTTTTAATTACAGACTTGATTGACTGTGGCCTTAAGGAGGAAGAGGGGCTTGGGTTGATTTTCCTAGACATTGAAAAGGCTTTTGATAGCAATGACCACACTTACATGTTCCATGTTCTGCAAAAGTTTGGTTTTGGTGAAAAGTGAGGGGAAAAGTGAGGGGATGAGCAGAACGAGATGGGGGAGGGGAACGAGTGGGCGGAGGGGAATGAGTGCGGGGGGGGGGGGGGTGACGGTCGGAGGAAGGGGAGAATGGGCAGGGAACTGGGAGGTGTGGGGGGGATCTGGGAGGTGGTGGGGAAGGATCTGGGAGGTGGTGGGGGAGGATCTGGGAGGTGGTGGAGGAAGATCTGGGAGGTAGTGGGGGAGGATCTGGGAGGTGGTGGGGGGGGGATCTGGGAGGTGGGGGGGGGGGATGTGAAACTGGGGGGGGGGGGCGGAACTGGGAGGTGGGGTGGGGGAACTGTGAGGTGGGGGGGGGAACTGGGAGGTGGGGGGGGGGGGGGGAACTGGGAGGTGGGGGGGGGGGGAAACTGGGAGGTGGGGGAGGAAACTGGAAGGGGAGGCGGAGGTTTGTGGTATCGGGTTTGATGAAGATGGAGTGGTGGGGACAGATTGAGAATAGACAATGTGAAGATAAACAAAAATGGGAAAGAAAGGGTGAAAACGATGAGAAAAGGGGTAGAAAGATCGAAGGTCAGAGCAGCTCGTACCTCACCACACATGCACAGCAGCCATCTTGCCACGCCCAAACACACCGACAGCCGGCAGGGGGCAGGAGAGCGACAGAGAGAGAGAGACAGAGACAGACAGACAGAGAAAGACAGAGAAAGACAGAGACAGAGATGTGGAGAGATATGGAGATCGAGTTCGATGTTTTATGTCCAGAGGAATTTTTACGTTGGACTGTTCACCAGAGAGAGAGAGTTAAGGGCAAGGGCCTAAGGGGATTTTTTCCGATTTAAAAGAGACACAAAATAATTTGAAATATAAGACTGGAAAGAACAATCTGGTATTCATTTGCATGCAAGAATGTGTGAACTCTGGAAGCACATGAAGAAATGATAAAAGAATGGCTAATTAATTAAATAAACCAAAAGTGTTAATGTCAGGCTGTTAAAGAGCACACTTTACATTGCCATTTGGGAGCATAATAAGCACTGTGCTATACTGTTGGGGTAGACATACTTTCTAATTATGGGATGTGTCTTGGCACAGCCTGGATATAAAAACTGCTTCATTCTGTGTCTCCTTTCCCTTGTATTTCCTTCAAAACCAAAAAACTGAACAATCAGCTGATATCGCTAAATGTTAACAATCACCAGCATGTTAGCCAGGGCCTTCTCATTACTGGAAGCCCACATTTCTGGGTCCCGTGTGATTGATGCTGCCCCAAGTAGGTATTGCTCTCGTAAAAACGCAAACTATGTTGCGCACAAGGATGCCATTTTTTTCACTACAAGAACAAGGCTCATGGAAGAGCTTGGTTCAGCTGACAGTGGAGGTAGCGGGGCAACTTTTGGGCACAACCAGTAAGGGAATAAACAAAGAGGAAAGAAAGAGAGAGAGGATGGGTGGAAACACTGAAACCTGTAAGGGGGTAGGACAGGGAGGGTTAAAGGTGGTAAAAACGATCATGGGTAAGGTTACGGGATGGCAACAGGTGGCAGAGTGCACTGCTCGCTCGAAGCCCTGGAGGGAAGAGCGGGATAGAATGGCTTCTGGAAGTTGGTTCCATCGATGGGGTAAGTGAGGAACAAAGGAGTTGAGGTGTGCAGTCAGCCTGGATTTTGGAATTTTCACCAGGAGAGTTTTACTGGAAGAACACAGCAACTAAATGTAAAGTGCTACAAAGAAAAAAAGAAGAGGAGAATCTGGCAGATCCTTCACCTTGTCCAGAAACAAGGAAACCTTCTCGCAGGACCACTGTGCAGGACGAGGTCAGGCGGAAAAATAAATTTCCCTTCCATAATTAGAGTGAGCGAGACAGTTAAGGGACTGAGAGAGTACAAGGAGCGAAAACCTTGACATGAAAAAGCCAGTCAGATCATTTTGAACACATGACACTCTCGTGCCAAGATTGTCTCCTGACTAAGCCTCAGATGCCCTGGGTATCTTTGCTTATCACTATATCAGTAAATCTGTACAATAATCCTGTTTTACTTCATGAATGTTTGATTTATTTTTTGCTTTGCCACAACCACAATGAGCATATATCATCGTCCAGCAAATCTATCCAATTGAATGATGTGGAGAATTTCCACAAAGTGTCCATTTGGTGTATTTATTGTGCACTGATGTTTACTTTTTCTTTCACGTGACGAATGACACTCCATACAGTGTGGATGAGAGACTGTTTGTCTCCATGTGGGTGCATGGGCAGGTGAGGAATGAGCAGAAAGCCAACTTTGAGGAACATTATAGAAGGCCACAATTGGGCAAGTGAAGAATGACCAGAAAGACAACTTTGAAGAACATTCTAGAAGGCCACAATTGGGCAAGTGAGGAATGAGCAGAAAGCCAACTTTGAGGAACATTCTAGAAAGCCTCAATTGGGCAAGTCAAGAATGACCAGAAAGACAACTTTGAGGAACATTCCAGAAGGCCACAATTGGGCAAGTGAGGAATGACCAGAAAGCCAACTTCGAGGAACATTCTAGAAGGCCTCAATTGGGCAAGTGAAGAATGACCAGAAAGACAACTTTGAGGAACATTCTAGAAGGCCGCAATTGGGCAAGTGAGGAATGAGCAGAAAGCCATCTTTGAGGAACATTCTAGAAGGCCGCAATTAGAG
Source organism: Myxine glutinosa (assembly GCF_964187855.1). NCBI lineage: Eukaryota > Metazoa > Chordata > Myxini > Myxiniformes > Myxinidae > Myxine > Myxine glutinosa. The sequence continues at coordinate 2,712,538 of NC_136274.1, forward strand.
CATACCGACCACTTGACAAATATGAAGAAACAAGTGTTAAACCACGAAATAAAACAACCGTTTGCTTCAACAACTAGCTATCAGAGACGCCTCTTTGTGCTGGTTTTACCCCCAAACGGAAGTTGAGAGCTAAATCTTCCCCATTCTTCCCTGCTGCCCGGAATAGTCAGGGCAGCGCGGTCACGGTCAGAGTGCCAATAGGTCCCCATAGACCAGCCCTTTCGCTTCTCTTTCTCTTTGCTTCTTTCTGTCTCTCTGTGTATCTCTCTGAGTGTTTCTCTGTGTATCTCTCTGTGTGTCTCTCTGTGTATCTCTCTGAGTGTTTCTCTGAGTGTCTCTCTGAGTGTCTCTCTGTGTGTCTCTCTGTGTGTCTCTCTGTGTGTCTCTCTGTGTGTCTCTCTGTGTCTCTCTGTGTGTCTCTCTGTGTGTCTCTCTGTGTGTCTCTCTCTCTGTGTCTCTCTCTGTGTGTCTCTCTGTGTGTCTCTCTGTGTGTCTCTCTCTGTGTCTCTCTCTGTGTGTCTCTCTGTGTGTCTCTCTCTCTCTCTGTGTGCGTGTCTCTCTCTCTCCAACTCCAACTCTGCCATGCCTCTGGCTTTGTAAAGTTGGGGGTACACCATCCTGGATGTGGGGGATCGCTGGGTCGCTTTTGCGAGATTGATCGGCTGTGTCCGTGTCATGGGCTTGTTCAGGAGAACTGTCTGGGGCCATACAACAATACCAACAAGTACAGATACATTTAAAGTACACCCCGCCATGCGAAACAAATAAATAACATCCTCCAGCGCAGCATTGCTGGGGCGTTTTTGGTACCCGGCAATGCTGCCGTGCAGCAAATAGAGATGGTATGAGGAGGTAGAGGTGTACAATAAATGATTGATTAATTGTGTAGGAGTTGCGGATGACGATAGGGCGAGACACTTATTAGCTTGTTCAAAGCTCCTTTATTCCAACAGAACTAAACTCAAACCGGAACTCACGCATATTTTATAACACAACTCACTCTTAAGGGGGCGTGGCTCCACCAACCGAGCGCACGCCACGCCCATACAATCAATAGCCCCACTGGTCCCGTGCCTGTGGATTATGTCCCAATGGGGTAACCCCCACAATTGCATAATTAAAATCAATAAAATAATAGTAATCGTCAAATAATTAATTAATCAATTGGCTAATAGCATACTCCAACCACCAGTGTTTCATCCAAAACTGTAACTTTTTGAAAATTAATTAAATGTCATTAATTGTAAAAAATAATTAATCAATTAATGAAATTACGAATCAAAGTGGAATGGCACTCATCGAACATCCTTTTGACCTCACAAATAATAGGTGGCTGAATTCAGTGACCAGATGTGCAAATAGTATTCAAATTACAAGTTAATCGGATGAAAATTGACGATTTTAGAAATTTGAAAAAAGTGGTTGACTTTTTGACCTTTTGACCCGAAAAATATATAGGATTTTGTCGGACCACGAACTCTACCATTTGGTGGTTTTCTGAAGATCGGTTTAAATTTGTGACCTGTAAGCAAGTATAAGTGAATAGACAGACAAACACACAAACACAAACCGGAGTTATCAACATACTTGTCAAATTTTTTTTTTGCCAAGTAACAAACAGGTAACCGGACTGAAAAACGAGTACTCCCTTTCAGCACACGTCATGCAGCACCTGGATATGGAATAGGAAAAGAGCGGTGTACAGCAACAACAACCCCCCCCCCCCCCCTTCCCACGCCTCCTGCCCCCAAGCCCTCTCCCTCCCACACTTCTCCCTGCTCTCAAATGTTGTGTTTGTGTGCTTCCCCTTCTCTCCCCATCTTGTCTTCCGCTCCCTCTTTTTGTATATTTTGTTTGTCTGGTTGATTTGTTTGTGAAATAAACGTTAGCTCTTTCACGAGCCTCGATTCAGTATACAAAAACAAACCAAAAAAAAAAAAAACGTTTGCTTTGCTCATTTATGGAGAAAAATTACTATTCTGCTAATCTTGACCAAGCTCGTCTAATCCCAGAAAGCACATTCCATCTTTCGGTTGCCTTTGCTTTATTAAATAACTGACATTGAGTGTTTATGTTCATTTACCTGTGATTGTAAATTTACCCCTAATCTTGTGAATGTTGTTGATTAAAACGCCTTCCCACTTACATCACTAATACTGTCACACCTGCCTTGTTCTTAGGCTTCTGGTGAGACGCGTATGGAACAAGGAACGTTTCTTTGGCAGGAAGGAGTCGTGTTACATCACGTGTGACATCATTTTCATCCCAAGGAACAAGGCAGTGCACATCACACGTTCGCAGTAAGCAGCACGTGATCACGTCACGTATTTTGCAAACACAAGCGTGGCAACGTGGACTCACATTCAAACTTTGAGACATCAGAAATCAAACTTAGAGCTGCATCGATGGAAAATAGTAACTCGATTCTGAGAAATGTTTGCCTTCTCAAGAGTTTCAGCAAATTAGCAAATAAAATCATTTCATTTCAGAATCACCGAAGCTCCTCATTACGTTTTGCCGCATATTGATCGACATCACATGCATGTTGAAATGCCGTGATCTGGCTGAACATTTCATAATCCATCATCGTGTTCACACATGCTGTATTCATTAGCCAAACTGTGCAAAAGTAGCGTCCACATGAAACTAGTGCGTTAACCTTTCATGAATGCTTTCTGCATTTCATCCCTCGGCGTTTACCTGTATTACAGGATGCCTAATATCGATCACAGGTCGTATGATGGATGTGGCATGCAATGCCATGAGAAGCTTGAAACAACCGATGTTTTACAAACTCATAAAGTTTCTTTTCCTTGCATTGGAAAACGTCTATGGACACTGTTCCGGTGCCCTTTGGTGCGACAATAAAGTGTTACCAGGTAGCAATGCCCAGAAGAGCAAACGTTCATTCTACTATGGCAATGAACAGCGAATATGGTTGCCCATCACAACACGTCTCCAGGTGAGTAATGGAATAAGATTTTGTTTTTAAACCGCAACCGAGTAACTTTGAAATATATCTGTTCAGAGTTATCCATTTGATATTGCTATGGTAGTTTTCGACAAGGAAACATCCTAATAAGGGAGGGTGGTCAAACATTTAAACAACCTACACTCATTTTGACTAGGGTACCTGTCAAAAGGTTTACTCGAATGAACGACACCGGGATGGACGAACATCAGGTGACAAAAAGGACAGTGGCTTTGAATAGACATCCCGAAGACGCCTTCCAAATTTCCGTGGATATCTGAGAATACACTAGTACACATTATCTATATAGACATGCATGCCCATCAGACAAAAAGATCATGTCTATGTAGAGCGCAAAAGCATGTCTATGTAGAGCGCAAAAGCATGTCTATGTAGAGCGCGAAAGCATGTCTATGTAGACATGGTGCGCAAAAGGATGTCTATGTAGAGCGGAAAAGCATGTCTATGTAGAGCGCAAAAGCATGTCTATGTAGACATGGTGCACAAAAGCATGTCTATGTAGAGCGCAAAAGCATGTCTATGTAGAGCGCGAAAGCATGTCTATGTAGACATGGAGGGCAAAAGCATGTCGATGTAGAGCGCAAAAGCATGTCTATGTAGAGCGCAAAAGCATGTCTATGTAGACATGGAGCGCAAAAGCATGTCTATGTAGAGCGCAAAAGCATGTCTATGTAGAGCGCGAAAGCATGTCTATGTAGACGTGGTGCGCAAAAGCATGTCTATGTAGAGCGCAAAAGCATGTCTATGTAGAGCGCAAAAGCATGTCTATGTAGACATGGTGCACAAAAGCATGTCTATGTAGAGCGCAAAAGCATGTCTATGTAGAGCGCAAAAGCATGTCTATGTAGAGCGCGAAAGCATGTCTATGTAGACATGGTGCGCAAAAGGATGTCTATGTAGAGCGCAAAAGCATGTCTATGTAGAGCGCGAAAGCATGTCTATGTAGACATGGTGCGCAAAAGCATGTGTATGTAGAGCGCAAAAGCATGTCTATGTAGACATGGAGCGCAAAAGCATGTCTATGTAGAGCGCAAAAGCATGTCTATGTAGACATGGAGCGCAAAAGCATGTCTATGTAGAGCGCAAAAGCATGTCTATGTAGAGCGCAAAAGCATGTCTATGTAGACATGGAGCGCAAAAGCATGTCTATGTAGAGCACAAAAGCATGTCTATGTAGAGTGCAAAAGCATGTCTATGTAGACATGGAGCGCAAAAGCATGTCTATGTAGACATGGAGCGCAAAAGCATGTCTATGTAGAGCGCAAAAGCATGTCTATGTAGAGCGCAAAAGCATGTCTATGTAGAGCGCAAAAGCATGTCTATGTAGAGCACAAAAGCATGTCTATGTAGAGCGCAAAAGCATGTCTATGTAGAGTGCAAAAGCATGTCTATGTAGTGTGCAAAAGCATGTCTGTGTAGAGTGCAAAAGCATGTCTATGTAAAGTGCAAAAGCATGTCTATGTAGACATGGAGCGCAAACGCATGTCTATGTAGAGCGCAAAAGCATGTCTATGTCGACATGGAGCGCAAAAAAATGTCGCTCCCATCCGCTGCATCCCAAACTAAAGTTGGACTATCTTCTACAAAAAGTCGCTTTGGCTACATATGAGAGCCCACCTGGTCTGTTCACCTTATTGTCTAGGCAGGATCACATTTCAGTATTCCAGACCATGGCAAAAAATAAAAAGGAAAAAAACCCCAAATCGGTCAAAACAGGGAAATCATCTTCTTGATTGTTCATCTTCAGACGATGAATTTCCGAGATGCCAATGACTTTGGTACCATCCGACAGAGTTTTACTTGGTGCAGAATCCTTTGATATCGTAATTTTAATTGCTTCAAACGATTCCCAGAAAATCATGGAAAACTGCATTCCTTTGTAAATGTAAAGGAATAGAAAGGGAACAGAGGGTGGGCGTGAATATGACTGTCAATCAGCCTGATGGAGGCGGGGCCGCAAGACACATTTGAACATTTAGAATGTTGGATCATCAATAAAGTATATACAGCACCATTATAATGTGAGCACGTCTATAAAGTTTGTACTACAACATTTGTAAATCAGTAGCAGAACATCCGTACATTAAGTTACAAAAATGTATTTACCCTCGCCAGAGGAGAGGGTATTGCATTTGAGTCTGTTTGTCTGTTTGTCCGCACAGAATAAATATGATTTTCTCTGCAACCGTTGGTCCGAATGAAAGCAAATTTTCAGCATAGGTGCATGCAACTCCACCTGTATAATTTTTTTAATGATAATTATGACGTCATAGGTCACGTGATATGGCCGCCATCTTGGAAAACCCGAAAACATTTTGCACCTCCATATCTCCGAAAGCGCTGAATAGAAAAAAATTGAGACACGGCTCAATGTAAAGACCTCTCCATGGGGAATAAATTATGTTAATGATGATGTCATAGGTTCCTCCATTATGACGTCATAATTCGACAAGTACAAAACTTCATCCGATCAAGGTGAAATTTATTGAGCGTCATCTAGGGATAAATTTGTGGAGAAAAATAAAATGATGACGTCATCGGTGACGTGGTTCGGCCGCCATATTTGTTTTAACACAAAATCTTTAAAAACCATTAAAAACACATCCTGGCAAGCCGGGCGAGGGTCTGCAATCTATGATTGCTCTTTCTCGTTTGTTGATGTTTTGGCCTGAAGAATGACCAAGTCCCACCTGGATGGGTCAAGTGTATAGAATACATACAACCCTCCCTCCAAACCCCAAGTTATCAGCTCCCCCACCTCCCGAGGTCCTCAAATCCCTCCCCTCAAATCCTTAACCCCTCCCTTCTAACGTTGTGTCCCCTCTGTCCCTCCAAACCATAGATTTTCAACCACACCCTCCCCCCCCCCCCACCCAACCCCTTTCTCCTAACTTTCAGTCCCCTCTCTTCCCCTCCCTCCAAACCCCAAGTTATCAACCACTCCCCCCCCCCCCCCCCCCATCAGCCTAGGTCCTCGACCCTTCCCCTCAAAGCCTTAACCCCTCTCTCCTAACTTTCTGTCTCCTCTCTACTCTCCTCGAACCACCCCCACCCCCTCCTCCACTCCCACCCCTCTATCATTCCCTTACCCTTTCTTCGTCAAGTCCTCGACCCCTACTCTCTCCCAATCCCCAAGTTGTCAACGAAGGCGAATACCCGAATGATTAGGACATGGCTGCGTTGTTCCTACGTTGTCTCTGTTCCCGTTCCTTAAGAACAATGTTAAAAAGTAAATTTGAAAAACCGTTGAATTCACAATGTTGTACGATTCTATCATATCACAATTCTTCAGTAAAATCAGCAGTTAAGTAATTGAGATAATTAAAAAAACATATAAAATCATTCATAATGAAAAAAAGATGTAACTGGAAATCCTTTATAATGAAATCCAAAGCCCTTCATAATTAAATGGGTTTTATGGTCCCTGAGTGATTAGTTTAAGAGAAAATCATGGGATAGATATATCGGTAGAGCGCACACCTCCACAAGGTGAACAGTATACATTTTGTATCACACGGATTTGGATTCGGACCTGAACCAAAACGAATCGGCTTGTTCTTCTTGTTAACCAACTCATGCACATCGTCGTTGACTGTTAACCAACTCATGCACATCGTAGTTGCTTGTTAACCAACTCATCCACCTAGTTGTTCATTTTTAACCAACTCATCCACCTCGTTTTGTTATAAACCATCCACAACTTTTTGAGATATCGTGCTATGTATCGGTTTTTGTCTGTGTCTCTCTC
>NC_136274.1:2719477-2744477 GCF_964187855.1 Myxine glutinosa
GGTGATGACAGTTTTTGTGGGATTTTGTGGGTGATGAGAGTTTTTGTGGGATTTGTGGGTGATGACAGTTTTTGTGGGATTTTGTGGGTGATGAGAGTTTTTGTGGGATTTGGTGGGTGATGACAGTTTTTGTGGGATTTTGTGAGTGATGACAGTTTTTTGTGGGATTTTGTGGGTGATGACAGTTTTTGTAGGATTTTGTGGGTGATGACAGTTTTTGTGGGATTTTGTGGGTGATGACAGTTTTTGTGGGATTTTGTGGGTGATGACAGTTTTTGTGTGTGATAACAGTTTTTTGTTGGATTTTGTGGGTGATGAGAGTTTTTGTGGGATTTTGTGGGTGATGACAGTTTTTGTTGGATTTTGTGGGTGATGAGAGTTTTTGTGGGATTTTGTGGGTGATGACAGTTTTTGTGGGATTTTGTGGGTGATAACAGTTTTTGTGGGATTTTGTGGGTGATGACAGTTTTTGTGGGATTTGTGGGTGATGACAGTTTTTGTGGGATTTTGTGGGTGATGAGAGTTTTTGTGGGATTTGGTGGGTGATGACAGTTTTTGTGGGATTTTGTGAGTGATGACAGTTTTTTGTGGGATTTTGTGGGTGATGACAGTTTTTGTGTGTGATAACAGTTTTTTGTTGGATTTTGTGGGTGATGAGAGTTTTTGTGGGATTTTGTGGGTGATGACAGTTTTTGTTGGATTTTGTGGGTGATGAGAGTTTTTGTGGGATTTTGTGGGTGATGACAGTTTTTGTGGGTGATGACAGTTTTTTGTTGGATTTTGTGGGTGATGAGAGTTTTTGTGGGATTTTGTGGGTGATGACAGTTTTTGTTGGATTTTGTGGGTGATGAGAGTTTTTGTGGGATTTGGTGGGTGATGACAGTTTTTGTGGGATTTTGTGGGTGATAACAGTTTTTGTGGGATTTTGTGGGTGATGAGAGTTTTTGTGGGATTTGGTGGGTGATGACAGTTTTTGTGGGATTTTGTGGGTGATAACAGTTTTTGTGGGATTTTGTGGGTGATGAGAGTTTTTGTGGGATTTTGTGGGTGATGACAGTTTTTGTGTGTGATGACAGTTTTTGTGGGATTTTGTGGGTGATGAGAGTTTTTGTGGGATTTGTGGGTGATGACAGTTTTTGTGGGATTTTGTGGGTGATGAGAGTTTTTGTGGGATTTGGTGGGTGATGACAGTTTTTGTGGGATTTTGTGAGTGATGACAGTTTTTTGTGGGATTTTGTGGGTGATGACAGTTTTTGTGTGTGATAACAGTTTTTTGTTGGATTTTGTGGGTGATGAGAGTTTTTGTGGGATTTTGTGGGTGATGACAGTTTTTGTTGGATTTTGTGGGTGATGAGAGTTTTTGTGGGATTTTGTGGGTGATGACAGTTTTTGTGGGTGATGACAGTTTTTTGTTGGATTTTGTGGGTGATGAGAGTTTTTGTGGGATTTTGTGGGTGATGACAGTTTTTGTTGGATTTTGTGGGTGATGAGAGTTTTTGTGGGATTTTGTGGGTGATGACAGTTTTTGTGGGATTTTGTGGGTGATAACAGTTTTTGTGGGATTTTGTGGGTGATGACAGTTTTTGTGGGATTTTGTGGGTGATGAGAGTTTTTGTGGGATTTGTGGGTGATGACAGTTTTTGTGGGATTTTGTGGGTGATGAGAGTTTTTGTGGGATTTGGTGGGTGATGACAGTTTTTGTGGGATTTTGTGAGTGATGACAGTTTTTTGTGGGATTTTGTGGGTGATGACAGCTTTTGTGTGTGATGACAGTTTTTGTGGGATTTTGTGGGTGATGAGAGTTTTTGTGGGATTTGTGGGTGATGACAGTTTTTTGTGGGATTTTGTGGGTGATGACAGTTTTTGTGGAATTTTGTGGGTGATAACAGTTTTTGTGGAATTTTGTGGGTGATGACAGTTTTTGTGGGATTTTGTGGGTGATGACAGTTTTTGTGGGATTTTGTGAGTGATGACAGTTTTTTGTGGGATTTTGTGGGTGATGACAGTTTTTGTAGGATTTTGTGGGTGATGACAGTTTTTGTGGGATTTTGTGGGTGATGACAGTTTTTGTGGGATTTTGTGGGTGATAACAGTTTTTGTGGGATTTTGTGGGTGATGACAGTTTTTGTGGGATTTTGTGGGTGATGAGAGTTTTTGTGGGATTTGTGGGTGATGACAGTTTTTGTGGGATTTTGTGGGTGATGAGAGTTTTTGTGGGATTTGGTGGGTGATGACAGTTTTTGTGGGATTTTGTGAGTGATGACAGTTTTTTGTGGGATTTTGTGGGTGATGACAGTTTTTGTGTGTGATGACAGTTTTTGTGGGATTTTGTGGGTGATGAGAGTTTTTGTGGGATTTGTGGGTGATGACAGTTTTTTGTGGGATTTTGTGGGTGATGACAGTTTTTGTGGAATTTTGTGGGTGATGACAGTTTTTGTGGGATTTTGTGGGTGATGACAGTTTTTGTGGGATTTTGTGAGTGATGACAGTTTTTTGTGGGATTTTGTGGGTGATGACAGTTTTTGTAGGATTTTGTGGGTGATGACAGTTTTTGTGGGATTTTGTGGGTGATAACAGTTTTTGTGGGATTTTGTGGGTGATGAGAGTTTTTGTGGGATTTTGTGGGTGATGACAGTTTTTTGTGGGATTTTGTGGGTGATGAGAGTTTTTGTGGGATTTTGTGGGTGATGACAGTTTTTTGTGGGATTTTGTGGGTGATGACAGTTTTTGTGGGATTTGTGGGTGATGACAGTTTTTTGTGGGATTTTGTGGGTGATGAGAGTTTTTGTGGGATTTTGTGGGTGATGACAGTTTTTTGTGGGATTTTGTTGGTGATGAGAGTTTTTGTGGGATTTGTGGGTGATGACAGTTTTTTGTGGGATTTTGTGGGTGATGACAGTTTTTGTGGAATTTTGCGGGTGATAACAGTTTTTGTGGAATTTTGTGGGTGATGACAGTTTTTGTGGGATTTTCTGGGTGATGAAAGTTTTTGTGGGATTTTGTGAGTGATGACAGTTTTTTGTGGGATTTTGTGGGTGATGACAGTTTTTGTGGGATTTTGTGGGTGATGAGAGTTTTTGTGGGATTTGTGGGTGATGACAGTTTTTGTGGGATTTTGTGGGTGATGACAGTTTTTGTGGGATCTTGTGGGTGATGACAGTTTTTGTGGGATTTTGTGGGTGATGACAGTTTTTGTGGGATTTTGTGGGTGATGAGAGTTTTTGTGGGATTTTGTGGGTGATGACAGTTTTTTGTGGGATTTTGTGGGTGATGACAGTTTTTGTGGGATTTTGTGGGTGATGACAGTTTTTGTGGGATTTTGTGGATGAAAAGGTGGTGTTTGGGGCATTCGTAGAGTCAGTTCTTAATGATGAAAAGAGACTTGTGGAACTCCTGAAAACCGAAGAAGCTTTCAGTGTTGATTAAACATTCGTTTTGATTCTTATTGTCAATGAAAACAGCAGCTATTATTTCCATATTTTACAAGTTCATTTATAATTGACAGGAAACAGTACTTTAGTCGTAAAATCTGATGATATAAATCAGCATGAATAAGCTAAAGTGCATTGAAGCCTCCAGGAAAAATGAACTTAATTTCCGAGCATGTGACGGACTCAATTTACTTTTTGCGTGTACTGGAATGACGTACTCTTGCTAAAAACACTCAATCACAACATATTTCAATTTAATAGAATGCAATAAGATGACACTTAACCAGGAACCGAAATCCACTAAATCATGCTGCTGCTGGTGCCATCCACCACCTGACTTGAGAAGATTCCCATCATGTAGTCAGTCAGAGAGAGGCAGTTACAGACAAGGAAGGGTCCAAATGATGAAACAACGACAACAGAAGATTCAAGAACACCCTTCATGTGGTCATAGAGCGGCAGTTACAGGTCTTCATGCTTCTTATTTGTATCCTTCATGATGTCCTCAAAAACAGTAAATTCCTGTTTAGAATGATTTTCTTATTTTGTTTCACTGCCAGACACAGTAAAACGATTACCTTACTCCTTCCTCGGTGGGTGTGTGTAATCGTAACGAGGTTCTGTTCAATTTACCATGTTCAGAGACAAAGTACTGCTAAACTGCAGATTTATATTCCGATTGATGTTCCGGGTCGTGTTCTACAGTGTTCAAAATATCAAATTCAATTGATATTAAGTATTTGCTCGATCTTAGACTGACGTGTGTCAGACAAACATACAGACATACAGCGATCCAACTGCTTAACCCACACGACACACGCGGGGTAATGAACCCAACCTCAGGATCCATCCAGACAACTATTTCTGTCTGTCTTCACCCACCTCCATTCTGCTCTTCTCTCCCAGAGATTATTCAGAAAGTAGATGGGAGGGTTGTCCAGTCGGTCTTTTCGGAGAGACATCGTAAGAGTGTGAGATTTGTCAGGATTGAAAGACATGTTCCACTTGTTTGCCCAGTCTGTGATTTTGTCCAGGTCTGCAGAGAGTGAGGAGGCTGCAGACTGCCGATCTGAGGGATGAGGAATGGAGCGGCAGAGAGTGGGAGTCATCAGCAAAGAGATAGAGAGGATTTTCAAGAGAGTCAGAGAGATCATTGATGAAGACCAGAAAAAGCACAGGGCCCAGAACACTGCCTTGGGGAACTCCAGCCTGAACAGGAAGAGGAGATAAGAGAAACCCATTCAGGGCCACACGTTGACTACGACTCGAGAGGAAGTCCACCAGCCATGCGTGGAGATTTCCATGGATACCAAAGGAGGAGAGTTTGGTGAGCAGAGCGGGGTGCCAGACCGTATCGAAGGCACGTGATATATCGAGGGAGACTGCTCTGATTTCCTGTTTGGCATTGAGGACCTCCATCCATTGTTGAGACAGCAGAAGCAACATGTCCAGAGTAGAATGACCTGGTCTGAATCCAAATTGATGATCGGAGATCAAGCCATTGGAGAAGAGGAAGGATTTGATATCAGAAGTGATTATGGATTCCATGACTTTGCTGATAATTGGGAGCAGGTTGATTGGTCTGTAATTGCTAGGATCTGTTTTTACACCTTTTTTGTGTAAAGCGGCAATGTTGACTGATTTCCAAGCTGAGGGCAGATGACCTTGAGCAAAAGAGAGCGTGATAAGAACAGAGAGAGGGTGAGATAGAGCGGGAGAGCAGGATTTTAGGACCCGTGGGCTGATGCCGTCTGGTCCAGTTGCAGAATCAGAGTCGAGGTTTGACAAAAACTTCTCTACCTTGTCAGGAGAGAAGGACACAGAGTCCAGGAGCAGCTGCGTACGACTGGGTCAGGTGCGTAGAGAAAGAGATGGGTTTGGGACACAATATTTTGAGGTAAACACAGAGTTGAGGCATTCGGCCTTTTCACGTGCGGAGCCAGCTTTGTAGCCGTTTGAGGTAAGGGAGGGGATGGAGGGGGAACAAACACCAGAAACAGATTTCACCAGACGCCACTCGGATTTGTAAGAGGGAGACAGGTTTGAGAGTTCAGTCTTGAGAGTAGAGAGATATTGTTTCCTGGTTCTCTTGAGGGTAGACACACACTTGTTTTGATCTCGGTGGAAGGAACTGAGATTGCCTTCAGTTGGATTTGCCTTTTGTGAGGTGAAGGCAAGTTGTTTCAGGGCAATGCTTGATGCTTGAGGTACATACCTGAAAGGAAGAGTGAGGGGGAGCATCGGATACAAGAGAGTGGAGGGAAGTGGTAGTGTAAGAAAAGGAAAGGAGGAGGTAGGGAGAGCAGTTGATAGAGTGTCAGAGATTGCAGAAGACATGGGAGAAGGGGAAGGATGAGGATGACAAAAGGTTTGATTGTGATGGGATGTGGCACAGTGAGGGGTTGTTTGAGGAGGGGCAGAACAACGTCGAAGGTTGGAGGAGGTGGAGGTATAAGTTGGAAGGAAGATGAAGTGGGGAGGAGGCAGCTTTGTGGAGGAGGGGTGAGATGGAAAAATTGAAGAAAAATGGTGAGGGGGAGATTTGAAAGTATTGAACGATGCATGAAAAATGGAACATTTATTACAAACTGAGTTTCTTGTGGTTTTCAAGTCAGAGATCCGTTTGAAAACACCAGGTGTCAGAGACACTTTTTTCCCGCCTGCGGAATCGACTACCACATTCTCTTCAACCTCATTCGTCTCTCAAGGTGTTCAACACACCTGTTCACCACCATCTCAGATCACCCCCAATCAAAAACCATCATCTTTTCTACCCTCGTTAACTCTCCCCAAGCCCACCGCCTTCCGGGCTTCCTTCCTGAGGGTTTACTTCTGTATCCATCTTCTCCACCCTGTGCGTCCTTCCATCTCCCTCAATCCTCCACACATTTAATAGGTCTTAATTCAAGCACCTTATTTGTCCAAGACCTCTCTGATATGTCCCTCAAGCCTAGTGCTATGTGTTCCTCCCTCTCCTCCTCCTACGGTTCTGTTGGATCTTGATCCGTTCCATGTTCGAGCTCCTTTATGAGACTCGACTCCCTATAAAAACGACATTGCCCTATTCAAGCAACTAAAGTCTGTTTAGTATGAATTGATTATCGAGTCTTATAATGATTATTGAGAGAAATGAAAAAAACATTTCATCAGTAACATAATAGTGATAAACACTCGACTCAAACCTGTGTTACAATCACGTGATACCACCGATTTTAAATGTGAATCAGACAACATAATATGGCTACCTGAATTGATGACTGATCATTTGGGATCAACATAATATGGCTACCTGAATTGATGACTGATCATTTGGGATCAACATAATATGGCTACCTGAATTGATGATTGATCATTTGGGATCAACATAATATGGCTACCTGAATTGATGATTGATCGTTTGGGATCAACATAATATGGCTACCTGAATTGATGATTGATCATTTGGGATCAACATAATATGGCTACCTGAATTGATGACTGATCATTTGGGATCAACATAATATGGCTACCTGAATTGATGATTGATCGTTTGGGATCAACATAATATGGCTACCTGAATTGATGATTGATCGTTTGGGATCAACATAATATGGCTACCTGAATTGATGATTGATCATTTGGGATCAACATAATATGGCTACCTGAATTGATGATTGATCGTTTGGGATCAACATAATATGGCTACCTGAATTGATGATTGATCATTTGGGATCAACATAATATGGCTACCTGAATTGATGACTGATCATTTGGGATCAACATAATATGGCTACCTGAATTGATGATTGATCGTTTGGGATCAACATAATATGGCTACCTGAATTGATGATTGATCGTTTGGGATCAACATAATATGGCTACCTGAATTGATGATTGATCGTTTGGGATCAACATAATGTGGCTACCTGAATTGATGACTGATCATTTGGGATCAACATAATATGGCTACCTGAATTGATGACTGATCGTTTGGGATTGTTTGGGATCAACATAATATGGCTACCTGAATTGATGACTGATCGTTTGGAATCAACATAATGTGGCTACCTGAATTGATGACCGATTGTTTGGGATCAACATAGTATGGCTAACTGAATTGATGACCGATTGTTTGGGATCAACATAATGTGGCTACCTGAATTGATGACTGATCATTTGGGATCAACATAATATGGCTACCTGAATTGATGATTGATCGTTTGGGATCAACATAATATGGCTACCTGAATTGATGATTGATCGTTTGGGATCAACATAATATGGCTACCTGAATTGATGATTGATCATTTGGGATCAACATAATATGGCTACCTGAATTGATGATTGATCATTTGGGATCAACATAATATGGCTACCTGAATTGATGACTGATCATTTGGGATCAACATAATATGGCTACCTGAATTGATGATTGATCGTTTGGGATCAACATAATATGGCTACCTGAATTGATGATTGATCGTTTGGGATCAACATAATATGGCTACCTGAATTGATGATTGATCATTTGGGATCAACATAATATGGCTACCTGAATTGATGATTGATCGTTTGGGATCAACATAATATGGCTACCTGAATTGATGATTGATCATTTGGGATCAACATAATATGGCTACCTGAATTGATGACTGATCATTTGGGATCAACATAATATGGCTACCTGAATTGATGATTGATCGTTTGGGATCAACATAATATGGCTACCTGAATTGATGATTGATCGTTTGGGATCAACATAATATGGCTACCTGAATTGATGATTGATCGTTTGGGATCAACATAATGTGGCTACCTGAATTGATGACTGATCATTTGGGATCAACATAATATGGCTACCTGAATTGATGACTGATCGTTTGGGATTGTTTGGGATCAACATAATATGGCTACCTGAATTGATGACTGATCGTTTGGAATCAACATAATGTGGCTACCTGAATTGATGACCGATTGTTTGGGATCAACATAATATGGCTAACTGAATTGATGACCGATTGTTTGGGATCAACATAATGTGGCTACCTGAATTTATGATTGATCGTTTGGGATCAACATAATATGGCGACCTGAATTGATGATTGATTGTTTGGGATCAACATAATATGGCGACCTGAATTGGGATCAACATAATATGGCGACCTGAATTGGGATCAACATAATGTGGCTACCTGAATTGATGATTGATCGTTTGGGATCAACATAATGTGGCTACCTGAATTGATGACCGATTGTTTGGGATCAACATAATATGGCTACCTGAATTGATGACCGATTGTTTGGGATTAACATAATGTGGCTACCTGAATTGATGACCGATTGTTTGGGATCAACATAATATGGCTACCTGAATTGATGACTGATCGTTTGGGATCAACATAATGTGGCTACCTGAATTGATGACCGATTGTTTGGGATCAACATAATATGGCTACCTGAATTGATGACCGATTGTTTGGGATTAACATAATGTGGCTACCTGAATTTATGATTGATCGTTTGGGATCAACATAATATGGCTACCTGAATTGATGATTGATTGTTTGGGATCACCATAATATGGCGACCTGAATTGGGATCAACATAATATGGCGACCTGAATTGGGATCAACATAATGTGGCAACCTGAATTGATGATTGATCGTTTGGGATCAACATAATATGGCTACCTGAATTGATGATTGATCGTTTGGGATCAACATAATGTGGCTACCTGAATTCATGATTGATCGTTTGGGATCAACATAATGTGGCTACCTGAATTGATGATTGATCGTTTGGGATCAACGTAATATGGCTACCTGAATTGATGATTGATCGTTGGGGATCAACATAATATGGCTACCTGAATTGATGATTGATCGTTTGGGATCAACATAATGTGGCTACCCGAATTGATGATTGATTGTTTGGGATCAACATAATATGGCGACCTGAATTGGGATCAACATAATATGGCGACCTGAATTGGGATCAACATAATATGGCTACCTGAACTGATGATTGATCGTTTGGGATCAACATAATATGGCTACCTGAATTGATGATTGATCGTTTGGGATCAACATAATGTGGCTACCTGAATTGATGATTGATCGTTTGGGATCAACATAATATGGCTACCTGAATTGATGATTGATCATTTGGGATCAACATAATGTGGCTACCTGAATTGATGACTGATCGTTTGGGATCAACATACACACACACCTTCCCCACCCACAAAATCCCGAATTCCCCACCCAAAAATTGACCTCCGTTTCCGGTCTTGCTGGCGAGGGTTCGTTTATTCTCAGCTCTCCATGCTATCCATCGAAATCGAAGTTAAGTAATTGTTCCCATTTGTATTTTCGTTATAACTATTTATTTTATGGTGTATATATTGTCTACCGACGAAGATTTTCGGTGCAAATCTTTCATACCTGTATTGAAAATCGTGTTAATTCGGGTCGTGTTTTGAGGCCTTGTAGTTGTACAGTGAACACTGTACAACCTTGAGGCTTTGTTTTTCTCTCAGCGGTCCGTGTTTTTGTGATCCAATAACTTTCGTTCTCTGTTTTCCCAATCTTTTCACCCCATAGCCCTCTTCCTTGTGTAAATCACAACTCAAAAAAATCCAAAAAAAAAACATTTCCTTCTCTGTTCTCATTCGTTTATTCATTCTTATTCGTTCGTTCGTTCGTTCTTCGACCACGTGTTTCTCCCCCATTTCCCCAGATAGATTGTCAAATTTCAACTCGTTATTTTATCGTCCATGCGTTATTGTTTTGATTATAGTTACTTTTGGTTTGAATTTCCTGTAACTTGTAATTATTTAATCGTGTTCTGCTCCTCGTGTGCGGCCTTGTAGTTGTACCCCCGTCGGTGTTTGTTAACTTAAGCGTGTTTTGCTTGGCTCTTAGTTTTTTTCCCTTCTACCCCGAACATAATACTCTGTCTAACGTTCTAAATCCCCACCTCCCCCCCCCCCACCCCCAAAAACCAAACAAACAAAAAAAAAAAAAAAAACATTTATTTTCCTTTCTCCACGTGTACTGTTGACTCATCCTGTATTTTCTGTCCAGGTGTGCTGTTCGCCCCGCCCCCATTAACTCCTTGCCATCCACCGTTTGCCCTTCACGTGACTCGTGGTGGTCCCTCTCGGCTCTCCCCCCGTTGGTATTTTTGTGCACATAAGATTGTTCACGG
Organism: Myxine glutinosa; assembly: GCF_964187855.1. Lineage (NCBI taxonomy): Eukaryota > Metazoa > Chordata > Myxini > Myxiniformes > Myxinidae > Myxine > Myxine glutinosa. The sequence goes on from NC_136274.1 coordinate 2,730,097, forward strand.
TTCTGTTTAAATATTATTTAAATATGTATAACCTTTCCCCTTCAGTGTTTTACTCAGTGGTATTTTACAACACGCTGTTTTTCTTCCTATTTAAAAGGCTTTTCTCAATTTCCTCTCCAACTCATTCCACCTCAAAAAAAAGAAATTCAATATCTTATACGTCTCCCTCACTACATGGTCTAAATTCACATTCATTCCATCCCTCCTCCATCATTCTGAACCGGATTGCTAACTTGAAAATCACAACAAACCCAATTTGTTTTCAATGTTCGTCTTTCATTAATCATCCACTTTCTAAACTCCCCTCTTGCCCCTCCCATCCAAATCCCTCCCCTTGCACCTACACTCCTAAACTCCCCCCTTGCCCCGCCACTCTTAAACTCCCCCCCTACCCCTCCACTCCTGAACTCCCCCCTTGCCCTTCCACTCCTGAACTCCCCCCTTGCCCTTCCCCTCCGAAACTCCCCCCTCACTCCTCCCCTTCAAAACTCCCCCCCAACCCCTCCCATTCAAATCTCCCCCCATACCATTCCTCTCCAATTCTCCCTCCTCCCACCTCCTCCTCAAAGCTGCCTCCTCCCCACTTCGTCTCCCTTCTATCTCATACTTCCACCCCCCCCCCAACCTTCTTCTTTCCTCTGCCCCCCCTCAAACAACCCCTCTCTGTGCCTCATCCCTTCACCTTCAAACCTTTCATCCTCCTCATCCTTCCCTTTCTTGGAACTCTTCTGCAATCGCTGACACACTAACAACTGACACACTTTACAAACTTCCCTGCTAATGTCTGCTGCTCTTCTTCTGCTCCAATCGGTTCTTCTGATCATGTGCTTGTCAAAGTGGACATCTCTCTGGCCATTCTCAGAGAGCCTCCTCAGCGTCGACGAGTCTGGCATTTCACTCAGGCCGACTGGGACGGTCTTCAAGCAGCCATCAATCGTCTGGATTGGTCTCCCATCTCCACTGCCTCTGACATCAATTCTTCCTGGGAATTCTTCCAAAGCAAACTGATCTCTCTCATGCACAGATTTATCCCATCTCGCCTTCAATTGTCTTACCCTTCCTCCCGTCCATGGTACACTGAATCTTGTGGTGAGGCAGTTGCCCTGAAACAACTTGCCTTTGCCTCTTGGAAGGCTAATCCAACTGAAGGAAATCTCAGTTCCTTCCACCAAGCTCGGAACAAGTGTGTGTCTACCCTCAGGAGTGCCAGGAAGCACTATCTCTCCTCACTCAAGAATGAACTCTCAAACCTGTCTCCTTCCTCCAAATCCTGGTGGCGTCTGTTCAAATCCGTTTCTGGTGTTTGTTCCCCCTCCATCCCCTCCCTTACCTCAAATGGCCGCACAGTTGACATCGCACGTGACAAAGCCGAATGCCTCAACTCTGTGTTTGCCTCAAAATCCTTAGTCCCAAACCCATCTCTCTCTGTTCCCACCTTTCCCAGTCGAACCAAACTGCTCCTGGACTCTGTGACCTTCTCTCCTGACAAGGTGGAGGAGTTTTTGTCAAACCTCGACTCTGATTCTGCAACTGGACCAGACGGCATCAGCCCACGGGTCCTAAAATCCTGCTCTGCCGCTCTATCTCACCCTCTCTCCTTTCTTTTCACCCTATCTTTTGCTCAAGGTCATCTGCCAGCATCCTGGAAATCAGCTAACATTACCGCTTTACACAAAAAAGGTGCAAAAACAGATCCTTGCAACTACAGACCAATCAGCCTGCTCCCAATTATCAGCAAAGTCATGGAATCCATCATTGCTTCGGATATGAAATCTTTCCTCTTCTCCAATGGCTTGATCTCTGATCATCAATTTGGTTTCAGACCAGGTCACTCTACTCTGGACATGCTGCTTCTGCTGTCTCAACAATGGATGGAGGTCCTGAATGCCAAACAGGAAATCAGAGCTGTCTCCCTTGACATATCAAGGGCCTTTGATACGGTCTGGCACCCAGCTCTGCTCACCAAACTCTCCTCCTATGGTATCCATGGAAATCTCCATGCATGGTCTTGGAAGGCTCGCCTTCAATCTCCATGGCTTGCGGACTTCCTCTCTGGTCGTAGTCAACGTGTGGCCCTGAATGGATTTCTCTCATCTCCCCTTCCTGTTCAGGCTGGAGTTCCCCAAGGAAGTGTGCTGGGCCCTGTGCTTTTTCTGGTCTTTATCAATGATCTCTCTGACTCTCTGGAAAATCCTCTCTATCTCTTTGCTGATGACTCCACTCTCTGCCGCTCCATTCCTCTTCCCTCAGATAGGCAGTCTGCAGCCTCCTCACTCTCTGAAGACCTGGACAAAATCACAGACTGGTCAAACAAGTGGAACATGTCTTTCAATCCTGCCAAATCTCACTCTCTTACTATGTCTCTCCGAAAAGATCGACTGGACAACCCTCCCATCTACTTTCTCAACAATCCTCTCCAAGAAGTTCTGTCACTCAAGCTTTTGGGTCTCACTATCTGCCATGATCTTTCTTGGGAAAACCACATTTCCAAGCTGGCCTCCAAAGCCAGTCGCCGACTGGGCATCCTCCGTCGTGCGAAGTCCTTCCTCGGCACACCTGAGCTCCTCACCACATACAAGGCTTTCATCCGCAGCTCAATGGAATACTGTTCTCCCCTATGGGCTGGTGCTCCTGCCTCACACCTGGCTCGGCTTCACGCTGTTGAATCCAAAGCTTTCAAAATCATTGGAATCTCCCGCGATGAAGCTATCTCTGAGGGCCTTTCACTCACTCACCGCAGGCAGGTAGGTGGTCTTTCTGTCTTCTACCGACTCCTCTCCGGCCTTGCTCCCCCAGCTCTCTCCGTGCTCTGTCCCCCAAATATTCCTACAGGTCGCACAAGATCTGCCAGCAACCCTCTGATGGTTTAACTGCCGAAATCTCGGCTCTCTGCTCACCTTCACTCTTTCATTCCTCTTTTCTCCCACCTGTGGAACAAACTCCCACACTCCCTTCAATCCCTCTCCTCCCTCCAGGTCTTTAAAACAGCTGTTCACCACCATCTCTTATCTTCCCCCATCCATAACCTTGATCTTTTCTACCCCCACTAATTCACCCCAGATCCACCTTGTTTGAAATTCCAACTTATTTCCTGGAAATCCTGGCAGTGTCCATATGTTTATACCTCTCCCACCCCCCCCCCCCCTTCACATGCCTCCCCCCCTTCACATGCCTCCCCCCTTCACATGCCTCCCCCCCAAAGCCCTCTCCCTCCCACAGATCTCTCGATGTCTCCATGTCTCTCGGTCCCTGCTCTCAAATGTTGTGTTTGTGTCCTTCCCCCTCTCTCCCCATCTTGTCTACCGCTCCCGATGTTATTTGTTTTATGTGTCTGTTTGTCTTTCTGTGTGATTAATTTTCGCTCTTTCACGAGCCTCGATCTTGTATACAAACAAACAAAAAAAAAAAAAAAAAAAAAAAAAAAACTGCTCTCCCTACCTCCCCCTCTCATCCTTCATCTTACCCTACTCCTCCCCTCCCCTGTCCTGTACCCGATGCTCCCCCTCTCTCTTCATTAACGGTATGGACCTCAAACATCCGGGGCCTTCGCTCAAACCTGACTGATCTCTCCATACAGGTTGCTTCTGACAATCCAGACTTGATCTGCTTAACAGAGACTTTCCTCCTTCAAGATGTCTCTGATTCCTTAATATCTTTTCCTGGTTACTCCCTCCTCCGGTATGATAGACCTGAGCCTCGGCCTGGTGGTGGGGTGGCTATCTTTATCAAAAACTCTCTTCCTCACTCTCCTTGCACTGCCCTCTCTCCTCCTCACCCCCAGGAGTACCTCTGGCTACGGCTTCCTCTCCGCTCCCACCTTTTGTTCATATGTGTTCTGTACCGTCCCCCAAACAGTGATGACTCCATCTACATTTCACTGTCTGACAACATGGACCAACTTCTATCCACTCATCCCAACTCTCTCTTCCTCATATGTGGTGACTTCAATTGTCATCATGCCACCTGGTTGGGTGTGGGTTCCTCTCTCACCAGTCATGGCACCTCAGCAAAGGACTTCTGTGACTCACTGGGATTGACACAATCTGTCAATTTCCCGACCCGGATCTCAGCCAATGGAGTATCTTCTCTTCTAGACTTGGTTATGAGTAACTTCCCTGCTAATGTCTGCTGCTCTTCTTCTGCTCCAATCGGTTCTTCTGATCATGTGCTTGTCAAAGTGGACATCTCTCTGGCCATTCTCAGAGAGCCTCCTCAGCGTCGACGAGTCTGGCATTTCACTCAGGCCGACTGGGACGGTCTTCAAGCAGCCATCAATCGTCTGGATTGGTCTCCCATCTCCACTGCCTCTGACATCAATTCTTCCTGGGAATTCTTCCAAAGCAAACTGATCTCTCTCATGCACAGATTTATCCCATCTCGCCTTCAGTTGTCTTACCCTTCCTCCCGTCCATGGTACACTAAATCTTGTGGTGAGGCAGTTGCCCTGAAACAACTTGCCTTTGCCTCTTGGAAGGCTAATCCAACTGAAGGAAATCTCAGTTCCTTCCACCAAGCTCGGAACAAGTGTGTGTCTACCCTCAGGAGTGCCAGGAAGCACTATCTCTCCTCACTCAAGAATGAACTCTCAAACCTGTCTCCTTCCTCCAAATCCTGGTGGCGTCTGTTCAAATCCGTTTCTGGTGTTTGTTCCCCCTCCATCCCCTCCCTTACCTCAAATGGCCGCACAGTTGACATCGCACGTGACAAAGCCGAATGCCTCAACCCTGTGTTTGCCTCAAAATCCTTAGTCCCAAACCCATCTCTCTCTGTTCCCACCTTTCCCAGTCGAACCAAACTGCTCCTGGACTCTGTGACCTTCTCTCCTGACAAGGTGGAGGAGTTTTTGTCAAACCTCGACTCTGATTCTGCAACTGGACCAGATGGCATCAGCCCACGGGTCCTAAAATCCTGCTCTGCCGCTCTATCTCACCCTCTCTCTGTTCTTTTCACCCTATCCTTTGCTCAAGGTCATCTGCCAGCATCCTGGAAATCAGCAAACATTACCGCTTTACACAAAAAGGTGCAAAAACAGATCCTTGCAACTACAGACCAATCAGCCTGCTCCCAATTATCAGCAAAGTCATGGAATCCATCATTGCTTCGGATATGAAATCTTTCCTCTTCTCCAATGGCTTGATCTCTGATCATCAATTTGGTTTCAGACCAGGTCACTCTACTCGGGACATGCTGCTTCTGCTGTCTCAACAATGGATGGAGGTCCTCAATGCCAAACAGGAAATCAGAGCTGTCTCCCTTGACATATCACATGCCTTCGATACGGTCTGGCACCCAGCTCTGCTCACCAAACTCTCCTCCTATGGTATCCATGGAAATCTCCATGCATGGCTTGCGGACTTCCTCTCTGGTCGTAGTCAACGTGTGGCCCTGAATGGATTTCTCTCATCTCCCCTTCCCGTTCAGGCTGGAGTTCCCCAAGGCAGTGTGCTGGGCCCTGTGCTTTTTCTGGTCTTTATCAATGATCTCTCCGACTCTCTGGAAAATCCTCTGTATCTCTTTGCTGATGACTCCACTCTCTGCCGCTCCATTCCTCTTCCCTCAGATCGGCAGTCTGCAGCCTTCTCACTCTCTGAAGACCTGGACAAAATCACAGACTGGTCAAACATGTGGAACATGTCTTTCAATCCTGACAAATCTCACACTCTTACTATGTCTCTCCGAAAAGATCGACTGGACAACCCTCCCATCTACTTTCTCAACAATCCTCTCCAAGAAGTTCTGTCGCTCAAGCTTTTGGGTCTCACCATCTGCCATGATCTTTCTTGGGAAAACCACATTTCCAAGCTGGCCTCCAAAGCCAGTCGCCGACTGGGCATCCTCCGTCGTGCGAAGTCCTTCCTAGGCACACCTGAGCTCCTCACCACATACAAGGCTTTCATCCGCAGCTCAATGGAATACTGTTCTACCCTATGGGCTGGTGCTCCTGCCTCACACCTGGCTCGGCTTCACGCTGTTGAATCCAAAGCTTTCAGAATCATTGGAATCTCCCACGATGAAGCTATCTCTGAGGGCTTTTCACTCACTCACCACAGGCAGGTAGGTGGTCTTTCTGTCTTCTACCGACTCCTCTCCGGCCTTGCTCCCCCAGCTCTCTCTGTGCTCTGTCCCCCAAATATTCCTACAGGTCGCACAAGATCTGCCAGCCACCCTCTGATGGTTAAACTGCCGAAATCTCGGCTCTCTGCTCACCTTCACTCTTTCATTCCTCTTTTCTCCCGCCTGTGGAACAAACTCCCACACTCCCTTCAATCACACTCCTCCCTCCAGGTCTTCAAAACAGCTGTTTACCACCATCTTGGCCCCCTCCTCTTCATCCTTTACCTGTCCCCGCTCGGTCACTTAATCCGCCGTCATGGTCTCCAATTCCACTGCTTCGCCGATGACATCCAGCTTTTCATCTCCACCAAGTCCGTCTCCACCGACACCCACTCTATCCTGACAAACTGCATCACTGAAATAAAATCCTGGCTTCAAATCAACTTCCTCAAGCTTAACTGTGATAAATCTGAAATAATCATCATTGGCCCAAAAACGCTCACAAAATCCACCCATAACTTTGCCCTCAACATCGACGGTATCCCAGTATCCACCTCCCCTCACATCCGGAATCTTGGCGTCATCTTTGACCAAACCCTTTCCTTCGACAAATACACTAAACAGATCACAAAGTCAGCCTTCTTTCACCTGAAAAACATTGCCCGTCTCCGCTCATCCCTCTCCTCCACGGCTGCAGAAACCCTCATCCACGCCTTCATCACCTCCCGTCTGGACTACTGCAATAGCCTCCTCTATGGTTCACCCTCAAAAATCACCAATAAACTCCAATACATTCAGAACTCCGCTGCCCGTCTACTCACTCATTCCCGGACCCGTGACCACATCACCCCCGTCCTTTACAAGCTTCACTGGCTCCCCATCCCCCAGAGAATCCAGTACAAAATCCTCCTCTTGACATACAAAGCCCTCCATAACCTGGCCCCATCCTACCTGGCTGACCTCCTCTCCAGACACACTCCCACCCGCAACCTCCGCTCTGCTGGTACCAACCTCCTGACCCCCTCCATCCGGACCAAATTCAGATCCTGGGGGGACAGGGCCTTCTCCATCGCTGCTCCCACCCTCTGGAACTCACTACCTCACACCATCAGAGACTCCTCCTCACTCACCACATTCAAAACATCACTAAAGACCCACCTGTTCAACGCTGCATTCAACATTCAACCCACAGCATTTAACCCCTGACTATCTCTTCTCCTTCTCCCTCCTTTTGCTTTAAATATTTCCCTATTGATTCTTGTCTTGTCTTTTTGATTCTTGTCTTATATATATGCCGTATATCGCTGCTGTTTGTTTTCTTGATTCTTGTCTTTTTGCAATTGTTGTTTTCATGTATTGTTATGCATTATGTTTTCCACTCTGTCAAAGCGCCTTTGGGCTTCTGGAAAAGCGCTATACAAAATAAATGAATTATTATTATTATTATTATCTCTTATCTTCCCCCATCCAAAACCTTGATCTTTTCTACCCCCACTAATTCACCCCAGATCCACCTTGTTTGAAATTCCAACTTCTTTCCTGGAAGTCTTGGCAGTGTCCATATGTTTTATACCTCTCCCACCCCCCCCCCCCCCCCCTTCCCATGCCACCCCCCCAAAGCCATCTCCCTCCCACAGTTCTCTCGATGTCTCCATGTCTCTCGATCCCTGCTCTCAAATGTTGTGTTTGTGCCCTTCCCCCTCTCTCCCCACCTTGTCTACCGCTCCCAATGTTATTTGTTTTGTGTGTCTGTTTGTCTTTCTGTGTGATTAATGTTCGCTCTTTCACGAGCCTCGATCTTGTATACAAAAAAAAAAAAAAAAAAAAAAAAAAAAACATAATATGGCTACCTGAATTGATGATTGATCGTTTGGGATCAACATAATGTGGCTACCTGAATTGATGACTGATCATTTGGGTTCAATATAATATGGCTACCTGAATTGATGACCGATTGTTTGGGATCAACATAATATGGCTAGCTGAATTGATGATTGATCGTTTGGGATCAACATAATATGGCTACCTGAATTGATGATTGATCGTTTGGGATCAACATAATATGGCTACCTGAATTGATGACCGATTGTTTGGGATCAACATAATATGGCTACCTGAATTGATGATTGATCGTTTGGGATCAACATAATATGGCTACCTGAATTGATGATTGATCGTTTGGGTTCAACATAATATGGCTACCTGAATTGATGATTGATCGTTTGGGTTCAACATAATATGGCTACCTGAATTGATGACTGATCGTATGGGATCAACATAATGTGGCTACCTGAATTTATGATTGATCGTTTGGGATCAACATAATATGGCTACCTGAATTGATGATTGATTGTTTGGGATCAACATAATATGGCGACCTGAATTGGTATCAACATAATGTGGCTACCTGAATTGATGATTGATTGTTTGGGATCAATATAATATGGCTACCTGAACTGGGATCAACATAATGTGGCTACCTGAATTGATGACCGATTGTTTGGGATCAACATAATGTGGCTACCTGAATTTATGATTGATCGTTTGGGATCAACATAATATGGCTACCTGAATTGATGATTGATTGTTTGGGATCAACATAATATGGCGACCTGAATTGGGATCAACATAATGTGGCTACCTGAATTGATGATTGATTGTTTGGGATCAACATAATATGGCTACCTGAATTGGGATCAACATAATGTGGCTACCTGAATTGATGATTGATCGTTTGGGATCAACATAATATGGCTACCTGAATTGATGATTGATCGTTTGGGATCAACATAATATGGCTACCTGAATTGATGATTGATCGTTTGGGATCAACATAATATGGCTACCTGAATTGATGACTGATCGTTTGGGATCAACATAATGTGGCTACCTGAATTGATGATTGATTGTTTGGGATCAACATAATATGGCTACCTGAATTGATGACTGATCGTTTGGGATCAACATAATGTGGCTACCTGAATTGATGACTGATCGTTTGGGATCAACATAATGTGGCTACCTGAATTGATGACTGATCGTTTGGGATCAACATAATATGGCTACCTGAATTGATGATTGATCGTTTGGGATCAACATAATGTGGCTACCTGAATTGATGACTGATCGTTTGGGATCAACATAATATGGCTACCTGAATTGATGACCGATTGTTTGGGATCAACATAATGTGGCTACCTGAATTGATGACTGATCATTTGGGATCAATATAATATGGCCACCTGAATTGATGACTGATCGTTTGGGATCAGCATAATATGGCTACCTGAATTGATGACCGATTGTTTGGGATCAACATAATATGGCTAGCTGAATTGATGATTGATCGTTTGGGATCAACATAATATGGCTACCTGAATTGATGATTGATCGTTTGGGATCAACATAATATGGCTACCTGAATTGGGATCAACATAATGTGGCTACCTGAATTGATGATTGATCGTTTGGGATCAACATAATGTGGCTACCTGAATTGATGATTGATCGTTTGGGATCAACATAATATGGCCACCTGAATTGATGATTGATCGTTTGGGATCAACATAATATGGCTACCTGAATTGATGATTGATCGTTTGGGATCAACATAATATGGCTACCTGAATTGATGACTGATCGTTTGGGATCAACATAATGTGGCTACCTGAATTGATGATTGATCGTTTGGGATCAACATAGTATGGCTACCTGAATTGATGATTGATCGTTTGGGATCAACATAATATGGCTACCTGAATTGATGACCGATTGTTTGGGATCAACATAATATGGCTACCTGAATTGATGATTGATCGTTTGGGATCAACATAATATGGCTACCTGAATTGATGATTGATCGTTTGGGATCAACATAATGTGGCTACCTGAATTGATGACTGATCGTTTGTGATCATCATAATATGGCTACCTGAATTGATGACTGATCGTTTGGGATCAACATAATATGGCTACCTGAATTGATGATTGATCGTTTGGGATCAACATAATATGGCTACCTGAATTGATGACCGATTGTTTGGGATCAACATAATGTGGCTACCTGAATTGATGACTGATCGTTTGGGATCAACATAATGTGGCTGCCTGAATTGATGACTGATCGTTTGGGATCAACATAATATGGCTACCTGAATTGATGACGGATCGGTTGGGATCAACACAATACGGCTACCTGAATTGATGACCGATTGTTTGGGATCAACATAATGTGGCTACCTGAATTGATGACTGATCGTTTGGGATCAACATAATATGGCTACCTGAATTGATGACCAATTGTTTGGGATCAACATAATATGGCTACCTGAATTGATGACCGATCATTTAGGATCAACATAATATGGCTACTTGAATTGATGACCGATGTTTGGGATCAACATAATATGGCTACCTGAATCGATGACTGATCGTTTGGGATCAACATAATATGGCTACCTGAATTGATGACTGATCGTTTGGGATCAACATAATATGGCTACCTGAATTGATGACTGATAGTTTGGGATCAACATAATGTGGCTACCTGAATTGATGACTGATCGTTTGGGATCAACATAATGTGGCTTCCTGAATTGATGACCGATTGTTTGGGATCAAAATAATATGGCTACCTGAATTGATGACTGATCGTTTGGGATCAAGATAATATGGCTACTGAATTGATGACCGATTGTTTGGGCTCAACATAATATGGCTACCTGAATTGATGACTGATCGTTTGTGATCAACATAATATGGCTACCTGAATTGATGACTGATCGTTTGGGATCAACATAATATGGCTACCTGAATTGATGACTGATCGTTTGGGATCAACATAATATGGCTACCTGAAATGACGAACGATCGTTTGGGATCAACATAATATGGCTACCTGAATTGATGACTGATCGTTTGGGATCAGCATAATGTGGCTACCTGAATTGACGACCGATTATCTGGGATTGTGATTCACCTTTCCTCTCAATTCCAGTGATGGAAGGTTCTGCGTCGAATCCTGCATTGTACAGCAATTCCAGACGACTTTCCTTATCACCGGAACAAAGTTCTCCCCATAAATGACGTTTGAGGACCACGGGACGTGGCGATGCCTCTGTTCCTCGGGATGGCGAATATCCCCCTTTCTTGTTCCTCGGGATGGCGAATATGCCCCTTTCTTGTTCCTCGGGATGGCAAATATCCCCTTTTCTTGTTCCTAGGGATGGCGAATATCCCCCTTTCTGTTCCTCGGGATGGCGAATATCCCCCTTTGCTGTTCCTCGGGATGGCGAATATCCCCCTTTCTTGTTCCTCGGGATGGCGAATATCCCCCTTTCTTGTTCCTCGGGATGGCGAATATCCCCCTTTCTTGTTCCTCGGGATGGCTAATATCCCCCTTTGTTGTTCCTCGGGATGGCGAATATCCCCCTTTCTTGTTCCTCGGGATGGCGAATATCCCCCTTTCTTGTTCCTCGGTATGGCGAATATCCCCCTTTGTCATTCCTCGGTATGGCGAATATCCCCCTTTGTTGTTCCTCGGTATGGCAAATATCCCTCTTTCTTGTTCCTCGGGATGGCGAATATCCCTCTTTCTTGTTCCTCGGGATGGAGAATATCCCCATTTCTTGTTCCTCTGTATGGCGAATATCCCTCTTTCTTGTTCCTCAGGATGGTGAATATCCCCCTTTCTTGTTCGTCGGTATGGTGAATATCCCCCTTTGTTGTTCCTCGGGATGGCTAATATCCCCCTTTCTCGTTCCTCGGGATGGCGAATATCCCCCTTTCTTGTTCCTCGGGATGGAGAATATCCCCCTTTCTTGTTCCTCTGGATGGCGAATATCCCTCTTTCTTGTTCCTCGGGATGGAGAATATCCCCCTTTCTTGTTCCTCTGGATGGCGAATATCCCCCTTTCTTATTCCTCGGTATGGCGAATATCCCCCTTTCTTGTTCCTCGGGATGGCGAATATCCCCTTTGTTGTTCCTCGGGATGGCGAATATCCCCTTTGTTGTTCCTCGGGATGGCGAATATCCCCTTTGTTGTTCCTCGGGATGGCGAATATCCCCCTTTCTTGTTCCTCGGGATGGCGAATATCCCCCTTTCTTGTTCCTCGGGATGGCGAATATCCCCCTTTCTTGTTCCTCGGGATGGTGAATATCCCCCTTTGTTTAATCAATTTCTAGATCCGTGATACCAATCACCACGACATTGATCTTTGCTTGCGTCGACTTTGGCAAAAACAAATATGGACAAACATTGTACAAAAGATGCATTGTACAAAAGATGCATTGTACAAAAGATGCATTGTACAAAAGATGCATTGTACAAACGATATTGTACAAACGATGAATTGTACAAACGAAACATTGTACAAACGATACATTGTACAAACGATACAGTGTACAACCGATACATTGTACAAAGGATACATTGTACAAAAGATGCATTGTACAAAAGATGCATTGTACAAAGGTGCATTGTACAAACGATGCATTGTACAAAAGATGCATTGTACAAAAGATGCATTGTACAAACGATACATTGTACAAAAGATGCATTGTACAAAAGATGCATTGTACAAAAGATGCATTGTACAAAAGATGCATTGTACAAAAGATGCATTGTACAAAAGATGCATTGTACAAAAGATGCATTGTACAAAAGATGCATTGTAAAAAAGATGCATTGTACAAACGATGCATTGTACAAAAGATGCATTGTACAAACGATACATTGTACAAAAGATGCATTGTACAAAAGATGCATTGTTCAAACGATACATTGTACAAAAGATGCATTGTGCAAAAGTTGCATTGTACACACGATGCATTGTGCAAAAGATGCATTGTACAAACGATGCATTGTACAAAAGATGCATTGTACAAAAGATGCATTGTACAAAAGATGCATTGTTCAAACGATATCACAATAAAAAGCGCGTCTGTCGTTCCTCTTCCTGGCATAAATCCAAACTGCATTTCGTCAATCTTCACTTTCTTCCTTATCCTCCTCTCCAACACCCTTTCCAATATCTTCATTCGAACAAAAGATGCATTGTTCAAAAGATGCATTGTACAAAAGATGCATTGTACAAAAGATGCATTGTACAAACGATACATTGTACAAAAGATGCATTGTACAAAAGATGCATTGTACAAAAGATGCATTGCACAAAAGATGCATTGTACAAAAGATGCATTGTTCAAACAATACATTGTACAAAAGATGCATTGTACAAAAGTTGCATTGTACAAACGATGCATTGTACAAAAGTTGCATTGTACAAAAGATGCATTGTACAAAAGTTGCATTGTACAAAAGATGCATTGTACAAAAGATGCATTGTACAAAAGATGCATTGTACAAAAGATCCATTGTACAAACGATACATTGTACAAAATATGCATTGTATAAATGATACATTGAAACAAAAGATGCATTGTACAAAAGATGCATTGTACAAAAGATGCATTGTACAAAAGATGCATTGTACAAAAGATGCATTGTACAAAAGATGCATTGTACAAAAGATGCATTGTACAAACGACACATTGTACAAACGATACATTGTACAAAAGATGCATTGCACAAAATATATATTGTACAACAGCAATGCTCCTAAGTCAGAGTATTGGTTAAGAAATTGCAAAATGGGAAATATTAGGAAGAGACACTTGGACTTGTTTTTATGTTTTTCGAAGTTTTCCTTTCTTTCTTCTAACAAGTTCCTGATAGATAAGGGAATCCTATCAGTGGCATAACTGACAACAACACTCCCCAAGAACAAGTGTCGCGTTGTCGACAAGTCCAACTTTACTCCCTGCGATCTCCATCGGCTGCACCTGTGCAAACCATGCAGGTGCCCATTCGCTGAACTTATTAAACAAAACCAGACTCTCAAATGTTATTGTGATACAGTTTATCATTTAACCCTGGTTTCCTTACCGACCATTCACGGCAAACCTGTAAAATCAATCACCTGGACATGTGACCCCCTTGTCCCACTTTATCTCCAAATAGAAAATGAGCAAACATGAAATGTCAGAACACCAAGCGATCCAGAGATTGAACTTGCAGCTTTGAACTTGCAGAATACAGATCGATTTCACTTTCACACGACTTTATGCTTCTGATTCAGATCATCGATGGATCCTCCTGGTTTTTCATGTCGTTTTATACATTGTCTTGAGGATCAGATGAAATGTTCGATGTTTGTGGTCGAAGTATTTTTAATTTGTGCGAAAAAGACCAGTTATGTGAACGATGTTCATGGAAGAGCGAGGTGACAGGTAACAAGACAGGTAACAAGTCTACAAATCCACAAGT
>NC_136274.1:2749477-2751977 GCF_964187855.1 Myxine glutinosa
GAGCCACCGCAGTGACGTCAGCACTATTTTTTATATAAATACAGACATCATCTGCATAGGCAGAGACTTTTAGCGGTGTGGTAAGAATTGATCCAGTGAAGCCAGAAATGTGCGTACGTAATTGGAGCAGAAGAGGTTCGATGGCAAGAGAGTATAAAAGTCCAGATAGCGGGCAACCTTGCCGTACTCCCCGTTGTACAGCAATGGGGCTACACAATACTTGATTAATTTTAAGAACACTGGATATATTACAATACAAAAGTTTAACGTACGAGATAAAAATAGGCCCAAACCCAAAATTCTCCAAAACTCTAAAAAGGTACATGTGGTCAATACAGTCAAAGGCTTTTCCTTGGTCAATGAAAAACAGGCCAACATTCGTATTAAAAATGTTACAAAACCGAATGGTATCATGGATAAGAAAGACATTATTAAAAATAGTACGTCCAGGAATACAAAAGGATTGATGTTCTCCTATTAGTACATTCATAAAAGGTTTCATTCGATTAGACAAGACTTTGGCTAAAATTTTATAATCCGTACATAAAACAGAAATAGGACGCCAGTTCTCTATAAGTTGAGTGTCCGCTTTCTTAGGAATTAAGGTGGTGACTGCTCTCCGGCAACTCCACGGCAGTTGTCCGTCCTCTAAACATTCATTCAATACCCGCAGTAGGTGAGGTCCAATGGCGTCCCAAAAAACCTGGAAAAATTCACTAGTCAGCCCATCCAGTCCAGGGGCTTTATCAGGTTCCAAGGCCTTCAAGGCAGCGGTGAGCTCAGGTAACCTAAGAGGATCCTCCAACTGCTGCTTCTGATCCTCCGCCAATGTTGGAAGGTTAGAAACAAGTTCAGATATTGCATCCTGGTTAATGTCATGCCGCATAAACCGTTGTTTAAAATGTTTCCGGGCACATTCCCTGATTCTGCAATCTTCATAAAGGAGTTCCCCATCATGGAGCAAGCGTGTAATCATTGACGAAGAGGCCCCCCTTTTAAGGCTGAAGAAGAATTTGGTTGGAGCATCAAGGTCGTGTATGTACCTCATCTTCAGGCACAACAAGGCATTTTGTGCTCGCCTTTCAGATATGGAATTCAGTAAGGCCGTTTTTCCATGAATTTGCTGCCTCATTTCCTGGTAGCTCACACTTGCAGTTCCCTGAAGCTGTTCCTGTAATTCCAGGATTTCATCTTCAAGTAGGGTTGTGGTTTTTCTTTCCTCTTGAACACCATACGCACGATATTGTTGGCAGAACAGTCTGATGTGCGTTTTGGCATTATCCCACCATTGTCTGAGGTTTGAGAAATTCCCTTGGGAGGCAACTAGGATATTCCAAATTTCCGGAAAAATGTCCTTAAAGGTACTATCATCAAGTAAGTTGTTATTAAATTTCCAAAAAGCACTCTTGTGTTTCGGGCAGGGGGCAGAAATTTTGAGAAATGTTGCGCTGTGGTCCGAGAATCTTGATGGGCAAATTTGGGATGACAGAACGAGGCGTTCAAGTGGAGGATTAATATAAAACTTGTCCAAGCGAGCAAGTACAATATTATTCTGAATGCATCGACACCATGTGTATTGCCTGATTGATGGGTGCTGTACCCGCCATATATCTGTCAAATTCATTTGTTTTAAAAATTGGGTGAGGGGGATTGTGGAGGCAGGATGGGGCTCTGCACTGTTCCTGTCTAGTTGGGGTTGGAGGGTGCAATTAAAATCTCCACCAATACAAACATGATTGTCTTGGTCTTTTAGGGCATTTTGGCTGTCGAGGGACGTTAGGTGTGTCCCAAGGTCATTAAAAAAAACTCGCCGAGCTACAGGCGTACTTGGGGCATAGATATTTAAAATAGTATAAAATTTTCCACAGTAGTGGAATTCTAGGGATGCTAGGGATCCCTTGTGTATTTCGTCGAATTTAAGCCATGAAGGCGAAAAGGAGGGGCTAAGAATTATTGCGACACCGCCTTTGCGGGAGTCACCGTTACTAAAAAAGGACAGGCCGGGGAAGAGCCTACACCACTCTGCGACACAGCAGTCGTTGGCATGGGTCTCTTGTAAGAGGGCAATGTCAACTTTCTTCTGTAATAAAAAATCCCTTACTTGAACTTTACGGACAGAGCTACATCCTCCGTTAATATTCAAGCTACAAATGGAAAAACTCATTACAGCTACAAGGAGGAGTGACCACCACTCAATTTTTTGATAGCAGTTCATTCTTAGCTTTTTGTAAACACTTCTTTAACCGGTGACGTTGGGAGGAATTGAAATTAAAAACGTGGGGCCGTTTTACCATCAATCTAGCGGTATGTATAAAATCAGGTAGCTCCGGAAAAAGGTTCCTATAACAACATTCCTTTTTCGAAATGTGCTCTTAAGAAACCTTTTTATCTCAGAGGGAGGGATTGGAAGGGTTTATTCTTCCTTAAGGCTACCACATTCACTAACAGAGTCATCTATATCAGATGGCTCAGATGGTGTGTCATACTGGTTTTCATCATT